>NW_027136254.1:0-50769 GCF_039906515.1 Pseudorca crassidens | reverse complement strand
AGGTATGATGATTCTAACTGAAATAAGTCACACAGAAAAAGAAACATCATAAGATATCAGTAATACACGGATGTAAACTTGGCTACACAGAACTGAATTACAGAACAGAACAGGGGTCTCAAATTTAGAAAACCAACTTATGCTTGCTTAAGGGGAAAGGTGAGTTGGGGTGCTGCATAAAACCAGAGATTGAAATGAGCACAGATAAAGTTCCTTAAGCCAAATATGAATAGACAAGAGCTACTCCTTGCTCAACGAAATGGACTCAACACCGCATATTAAATGCCTAAGAATGTACCTGACTAGTAAGTATCTTAAAACCTATGGATTGCTATGTCTCCGAAAGAGAATCAAGCATGTGTACAGGGGCATAAACGCAGCAGTGATAGGATTGGAGAGGTTCGGTGAGCAAATGAAGACCCTTTGAAGTCATATTGCATGGTACCCATTCACGGGTTTCAACTACCCAGGTTTAAGGTATTCTTCCTTCAGCTAAAACATGCATGTGGAACCTAGAGTATGATCAACCATGTGATCGGGAGACGTGTTCAAATATGTCTCAGTTTTCGTACCCTGGTACTCGGGTGCAACATTCCAGACGCTTTACTAACACCCTCCCGACTTGGAGAGTCAGTCCCTTTAACCTCCTGTTTGGCCCAGTTTGCAATTCTGCGGAAGATGAACAGGAATAGCGAGAACCAATGAGAGACTAGCTGGAAGGTGTCTGGACGGGCAAATTTAACTCTCATTTCCCACCAGGAAGAGGAATTAACCAAAGGCTCAGCGTGCCCGTGCCGGAACCAGATTAGGGCCTGAAGCCATCCTGCGGTGTTGCGGCCAGCTCAAAAGAAAGCGAGTTGAAGAAGGAGCTCAGGGGCACTGTAATTCACAAACCTGCAGAGTTATAAATGACAGCTATCGTCCAAAATATACTGAAGTAAGGCTGCCCAGAGGACTTGAAAGCGGGGCAGAATTGCAGGAAACCGATTTCAGGAGGCAGACTGGAATTGCATTGAAAGCATAGGAAAAGAGGCAGAACGTCCACAATGATGCACTTGGCCAAAAATGGCGTATGCGTTTTTTCCTGAATATATTCAGGAAAAAACGCATACGCCCTTTTTGGCCAACCAAGCAAGCTTGCAAAGGAAATCTGCACTACAATGAAGTCTCACTTCCCCCGGTCAAAAGGGCCATCTGAAAAAAGTGTAAAATCCAGAAAGGCAGGACAGGCCATGGAGAACTGGGAGCCTTGTTATGCTGATGGCGGGATGTAAATTGCCAACAGACACTCGGGAGAAGTGTATGGTGTTTCCTGAAACATCTAAAAAACAAAGCAACAGAGCCTAGGGCACTTCCACTTATGGTCCTATAGCCTTAGGGAAATTAAATCAAAAAGACACAGCCACCCCAAAGTTTGGGACGCCTCTGTTTACAAGAACCTCGTTTACCGTACAAGTTCAACATCGCAGAAAGTGAAAAATGGATAAAGAAGTTGTGGTATTTACTTCCAAAGCAATATCACTCAGCAATGAAATCTATGTCATCAGGCCCTTAGCAGCACAATGAGTGGATTCAGGTATGATGATTCTAACTGAAATAAGTCACACAGAAAAAGAAACATCATAAGATATCAGTAATACACGGAATGTAAACTTGGCTACACAGGAACTGAATTACAGAACAGAACAGGGTCTCAAATTTAGAAACCAACTTATTGCTTGCTTAAGGGGAAAGGTGAGTTGGGGTGCTGCATAAAACCAGAGATTGAAATGAGCACAGATAAAGTTCCTTAAGCCAAATATGGAATAGACAAGAGCTACTCCTTGCTCAACGGAAATGGACTCAACACCGCATATTAAATGCCTAAGAATGTACCTGACTAGTAAGTATCTTAAAACCTATGGATTGCTATGTCTCCGAAAGAGAATCAAGCATGTGTACAGGGGCATAAAACGCAGCAGTGATAGATTGGAGAGGTTCGGTGAGCAAATGAAGACCCTTTGAAGTCATATTGCATGGTACCCATTCCACGGGTTTCAACTACCCAGGTTTAAGGTATTCTTCCTTCAGCTAAAACATGCATGTGGAACCTAGAGTATGATCAACCATGTGATCGGGAGACGTGTTCAAATATGTCTCAGTTTTCGTACCCTGGTACACGGGTGCAACATTCCAGACGCTTTACTAACACCCTCCCGACTTGGAGAGTCAGTCCCTTTAACCTCCTGTTTGGCCCAGTTTGCAATTTCTGCGGAAGATGAACAGGAATAGCGAGAACCAATGAGAGACTAGCTGGAAGGTGTCTGGACGGGCAAATTTAACTCTCATTTCCCACCAGGAAGAGGAATTAACCAAAGGCTCAGCGTGCCGGCGGAACCAGATTAGGGCCTGAAGCCATCCTGCGGTGTTGCGGCCAGCTCAAAAGAAAGCGAGTTGAAGAAAGGAGCTCAGGGGCACTGTAATTCACAAACCTGCAGAGTTATAAATGACAGCTATCGTCCAAAAATATACTGAAGTAAGGCTGCCCAGAGGACTTGAAAGCGGGGCAGAATTGCAGGAAACCGATTCAGGAGGCAGACTGGAATTGCATTGAAAGCATAGGAAAAGAGGCAGAACGTCCACAATGATGCACTTGGCCAAAAAGGGCGTATGCGTTTTTTCCTGAATATATTCAGGAAAAAACGCATACGCCCTTTTTGGCCAACCAAGCAAGCTTGCAAAGGAAATCTGCACTACAATGAAGTCTCACTTCCCCCCGGTCAAAGGGCCATCTGAAAAAAGTGTAAAATCCAGAAAGGCAGGACAGGCCATGGAGAACTGGGAGCCTTGTTATGCTGATGGGCGGGATGTAAATTGCCAACAGACACTCGGGAGAAGTGTATGGTGTTTCCTGAAACATCTAAAAAACAAAGCAACAGAGCCTAGGGCACTTCCACTTATGGTCCCTATAGCTTAGGGAAATTAAAATCAAAAAGACACAGCCACCCCAAAGTTTGGGACGCCTCTGTTTACAAGAACCTCGTTTACCGTACAAGTTCAACATCGCAGAAAGTGAAAAATGGATAAGAAGTTGTGGTATTTACTTACAAAGCAATATCACTCAGCAATGAATCTATGTCATCAGGCCCTTAGCAGCACAATGAGTGGATTCAGGTATGATGATTCTAACAGAAATAAGTCACACAGAAAAAGAAACATCATAAGATATCAGTAATACACGGAATGTAAACTTGGCTACACAGGAACTGAATTACAGAACAGAACAGGGTCTCAAATTTAGAAAACCAACTTATGCTTGCTTAAGGGGAAAGGTGAGTTGGGGTGCTGCATAAAACCAGAGATTGAAATGAGCACAGATAAAGTTCCTTAAGCCAAATATGGAATAGACAAGAGCTACTCCTTGCTCAACGAAATGGACTCAACACCGCATATTAAATGCCTAAGAATGTACCTGACTAGTAAGTATCTTAAAACCTATGGATTGCTATGTCTCCGAAAGAGAATCAAGCATGTGTACAGGGGCATAAACGCAGCAGTGATAGGATTGGAGAGGTTCGGTGAGCAAATGAAGACCCTTTGAAGTCATATTGCATGGTACCCATTCCACGGGTTTCAACTACCCAGGTTTAAGGTATTCTTCCTTCAGCTAAAACATGCATGTGGAACCTAGGAGTATGATCAACCATGTGATCGGGAGACGTGTTCAAATATGTCTCAGTTTTCGTACCCTGGTACTCGGGTGCAACATTCCAGACGCTTTACTAACACCCTCCCGACTTGGAGAGTCAGTCCCTTTAACCTCCTGTTTGGCCCAGTTTGCAATTTCTGCGGAAGATGAACAGGAATAGCGAGAACCAATGAGAGACTAGCTGGAAGGTGTCTGGACGGGCAAATTTAACTCTCATTTCCCACCAGGAAGAGGAATTAACCAAAGGCTCAGCGTGCGTGCCGGAACCAGATTAGGGCCTGAAGCCATCCTGCGGTGTTGCGGCCAGCTCAAAAGAAAGCGAGTTGAAGAAAGGAGCTCAGGGGCACTGTAATTCACAAACCTGCAGAGTTATAAATGACAGCTATCGTCCCAAAAATATACTGAAGTAAGGCTGCCCAGAGGACTTGAAAGCGGGCAGAATTGCAGGAAACCGATTTCAGGAGGCGAGACTGGAATTGCATTGAAAGCATAGAAAAGAGGCAGAACGTCCACAATGATGCACTTGGCCAAAAAGGGCGTATGCGTTTTTTCCTGAATATATTCAGGAAAAAACGCATACGCCCTTTTTGGCCAACCAAGCAAGCTTGCAAAGGAAATCTGCACTACAATGAAGTCTCACTTCCCCCCGGTCAAAAGGGCCATCTGAAAAAAGTGTAAAATCCCAGAAAGCAGGACAGGCCATGGATGAACTGGGAGCCTTGTTATGCTGATGGGCGGGATGTAAATTGCCAACAGACACTCGGGAGAAGTGTATGGTGTTTCCTGAAACATCTAAAAAACAAAGCAACAGAGCCTAGGGCACTTCCACTTATGGTCCCTATAGCTTAGGGAAATTAAAATCAAAAAGGACACAGCACCCCAAAGTTTGGGACGCCTCTGTTTACAAGAACCTCGTTTACCGTACAAGTTCAACATCGCAGAAAGTGAAAAATGGATAAAGAAGTTGTGGTATTTACTTACAAAGCAATATCACTCAGCAATGAAATCTATGTCATCAGGCCCTTAGCAGCACAATGAGTGGATTCAGGTATGATGATTCTAACTGAAATAAGTCACACAGAAAAAGAAACATCATAAGATATCAGTAATACACGGAATGTAAACTTGGCTACACAGAACTGAATTACAGAACAGAACAGGGTCTCAAATTTAGAAAACCAACTTATGCTTGCTTAAGGGGAAAGGTGAGTTGGGGTGCTGCATAAAACCAGAGATTGAAATGAGCACAGATAAAGTTCCTTAAGCCAAATATGGAATAGACAAGAGCTACTCCTTGCTCAACGAAATGGACTCAACACCGCATATTTAAATGCCTAAGAATGTACCTGACTAGTAAGTATCTTAAAACCTATGGATTGCTATGTCTCCGAAAGAGAATCAAGCATGTGTACAGGGGCATAAACGCAGCAGTGATAGGATTGAGAGGTTCGGTGAGCAAATGAAGACCCTTTGAAGTCATATTGCATGGGTACCCATTCCACGGGTTTCAACTACCCAGGTTTAAGGTATTCTTCCTTCAGCTAAAACATGCATGTGGAACCTAGAGTATGATCAACCATGTGATCGGGAGACGTGTTCAAATATGTCTCAGTTTTCGTACCCTGGTACTCGGGTGCAACATTCCAGACGCTTTACTAACACCCTCCCGACTTGGAGAGTCAGTCCCTTTAACCTCCTGTTTGGCCCAGTTTGCAATTTCTGCGGAAGATGAACAGGAATAGCGAGAACCAATGAGAGACTAGCTGGAAGGTGTCTGGACGGGCAAATTTAACTCTCATTTCCCACCAGGAAGAGGAATTAACCAAAGGCTCAGCGTGCCGTGCCGGAACCAGATTAGGGCCTGAAGCCATCCTGCGGTGTTGCGGCCAGCTCAAAAGAAAGCGAGTTGAAGAAAGGAGCTCAGGGGCACTGTAATTCACAAACCTGCAGAGTTATAAATGACAGCTATCGTCCAAAAATATACTGAAGTAAGGCTGCCCAGAGGACTTGAAAGCGGGGCAGAATTGCAGGAAACCGATTTCAGGAGGCAGACTGGAATTGCATTGAAAGCATAGGAAAAGAGGCAGAACGTCCACAATGATGCACTTGGCCAAAAAGGGCGTATGCGTTTTTTCCTGAATATATTCAGGAAAAAACGCATACGCCCTTTTTGGCCAACCAAGCAAGCTTGCAAAGGAAATCTGCACTACAATGAAGTCTCACTTCCCCCCGGTCAAAAGGGCCATCTGAAAAAAGTGTAAAATCCAGAAAGGCAGGACAGGCCATGGAGAACTGGGAGCCTTGTTATGCTGATGGGCGGGATGTAAATTGCCAACAGACACTCGGGAGAAGTGTATGGTGTTTCCTGAAACATCTAAAAAACAAAGCAACAGAGCCTAGGGCACTTCCACTTATGGTCCTATAGCTTAGGGAAATTAAAATCAAAAAGACACAGCCACCCCAAAGGTTTGGGACGCCTCTGTTTACAAGAACCTCGTTTACCGTACAAGTTCAACATCGCAGAAGTGAAAAATGGATAAAGAAGTTGTGGTATTTACTTACAAAGCAATATCACTCAGCAATGAAATCTATGTCATCAGGGCCCTTAGCAGCACAATGAGTGGATTCAGGTATGATGATTCTAACTGAAATAAGTCACACAGAGAAAAAGAAACATCATAAGATATCAGTAATACACGGAATGTAAACTTGGCTACACAGGAACTGAATTACAGAACAGAACAGGGTCTCAAATTTAGAAAACCAACTTATGCTTGCTTAAGGGGAAAGGTGAGTTGGGGTGCTGCATAAAACCAGAGATTGAAATGAGCACAGATAAAGTTCCTTAAGCCAAATATGGAATAGACAAGAGCTACTCCTTGCTCAACGAAATGGACTCAACACCGCATATTAAATGCCTAAGAATGTACCTGACTAGTAAGTATCTTAAACCTATGGATTGCTATGTCTCCGAAAGAGAATCAAGCATGTGTACAGGGCATAAACGCAGCAGTGATAGGATTGGAGAGGTTCGGTGAGCAAATGAAGACCCTTTGAAGTCATATTGCATGGTACCCATTCCACGGGTTTCAACTACCCAGGTTTAAGGTATTCTTCCTTCAGCTAAAACATGCATGTGGAACCTAGAGTATGATCAACCATGTGATCGGGAGACGTGTTCAAATATGTCTCAGTTTTTCGTACCCTGGTACTCGGGTGCAACATTCCAGACGCTTTACTAACACCCTCCCGACTTGGAGAGTCAGTCCCTTTAACCTCCTGTTTGGCCCAGTTGCAATTTCTGCGGAAGATGAACAGGAATAGCGAGAACCAATGAGAGACTAGCTGGAAGGTGTCTGGACGGGCAAATTTAACTCTCATTTCCCACCAGGAAGAGGAATTAACCAAAGGCTCAGCGTGCCGTGCCGGAACCAGATTAGGGCCTGAAGCCATCCTGCGGTGTTGCGGCCAGCTCAAAAGAAAGCGAGTTGAAGAAAGGAGCTCAGGGGCACTGTAATTCACAAACCTGCAGAGTTATAAATGACAGCTATCGTCCAAAAATATACTGAAGTAAGGCTGCCCAGAGGACTTGAAAGCGGGGCAGAATTGCAGGAAACCGATTTCAGGAGGCAGACTGGAATTGCATTGAAAGCATAGGAAAAGAGGCAGAACGTCCACAATGATGCACTTGGCCAAAAAGGGCGTATGCGTTTTTTCCTGAATATATTCAGGAAAAAACGCATACGCCCTTTTTGGCCAACCAAGCAAGCTTGCAAAGGAAATCTGCACTACAATGAAGTCTCACTTCCCCCCGGTCAAAAGGGCCATCTGAAAAAAGTGTAAAATCCAGAAAGGCAGGACAGGCCATGGAGAACTGGGAGCCTTGTTATGCTGATGGCGGGATGTAAATTGCCAACAGACACTCGGGAGAAGTGTATGGTGTTTCCTGAAACATCTAAAAAACAAAGCAACAGAGCCTAGGGCACTTCCACTTATGGTCCTATAGCTTAGGGAAATTAAAATCAAAAAGACACAGCCACCCCAAAGTTTGGGACGCCTCTGTTTACAAGAACCTCGTTTACCGTACAAGTTCAACATCGCAGAAAGTGAAAAATGGATAAAGAAGTTGTGGTATTTACTTACAAAGCAATATCACTCAGCAATGAAATCTATGTCATCAGGCCCTTAGCAGCACAATGAGTGGATTCAGGTATGATGATTCTAACTGAAATAAGTCACACAGAAAAAGAAACATCATAAGATATCAGTAATACACGGAATGTAAACTTGGCTACACAGGAACTGAATTACAGAACAGAACAGGGTCTCAAATTTAGAAAACCAACTTATGCTTGCTTAAGGGGAAAGGTGAGTTGGGGTGCTGCATAAAACCAGAGATTGAAATGAGCACAGATAAAGTTCCTTAAGCCAAATATGGAATAGACAAGAGCTACTCCTTGCTCAACGAAATGGACTCAACACCGCATATTAAATGCCTAAGAATGTACCTGACTAGTAAGTATCTTAAAACCTATGGATTGCTATGTCTCCGAAAGAGAATCAAGCATGTGTACAGGGGCATAAACGCAGCAGTGATAGGATTGGAGAGGTTCGGTGAGCAAATGAAGACCCTTTGAAGTCATATTGCATGGTACCCATTCCACGGGTTTCAACTACCCAGGTTTAAGGTATTCTTCCTTCAGCTAAAACATGCATGTGGAACCTAGAGTATGATCAACCATGTGATCGGGAGACGTGTTCAAATATGTCTCAGTTTTCGTACCCTGGTACTCGGGTGCAACATTCCAGACGCTTTACTAACACCCTCCCGACTTGGAGAGTCAGTCCCTTTAACCTCCTGTTTGGCCCAGTTTGCAATTTCTGCGGAAGATGAACAGGAATAGCGAGAACCAATGAGAGACTAGCTGGAAGGTGTCTGGACGGGCAAATTTAACTCTCATTTCCCACCAGGAAGAGGAATTAACCAAAGGCTCAGCGTGCCGTGCCGGAACCAGATTAGGGCCTGAAGCCATCCTGCGGTGTTGCGGCCAGCTCAAAAGAAAGCGAGTTGAAGAAAGGAGCTCAGGGGCACTGTAATTCACAAACCTGCAGAGTTATAAATGACAGCTATCGTCCAAAAATATACTGAAGTAAGGCTGCCCAGAGGACTTGAAAGCGGGGCAGAATTGCAGGAAACCGATTTCAGGAGGCAGACTGGAATTGCATTGAAAGCATAGGAAAAGAGGCAGAACGTCCACAATGATGCACTTGGCCAAAAAGGGCGTATGCGTTTTTTCCTGAATATATTCAGGAAAAAACGCATACGCCCTTTTTGGCCAACCAAGCAAGCTTGCAAAGGAAATCTGCACTACAATGAAGTCTCACTTCCCCCCGGTCAAAAGGGCCATCTGAAAAAAGTGTAAAATCCAGAAAGGCAGGACAGGCCATGGAGAACTGGGAGCCTTGTTATGCTGATGGGCGGGATGTAAATTGCCAACAGACACTCGGGAGAAGTGTATGGTGTTTCCTGAAACATCTAAAAAACAAAGCAACAGAGCCTAGGGCACTTCCACTTATGGTCCTATAGCTTAGGGAAATTAAAATCAAAAAGACACAGCCACCCCAAAGTTTGGGACGCCTCTGTTTACAAGAACCTCGTTTACCGTACAAGTTCAACATCGCAGAAAGTGAAAAATGGATAAAGAAGTTGTGGTATTTACTTACAAAGCAATATCACTCAGCAATGAAATCTATGTCATCAGGCCCTTAGCAGCACAATGAGTGGATTCAGGTATGATGATTCTAACTGAAATAAGTCACACAGAAAAAGAAACATCATAAGATATCAGTAATACACGGAATGTAAACTTGGCTACACAGGAACTGAATTACAGAACAGAACAGGGTCTCAAATTTAGAAAACCAACTTATGCTTGCTTAAGGGGAAAGGTGAGTTGGGGTGCTGCATAAAACCAGAGATTGAAATGAGCACAGATAAAGTTCCTTAAGCCAAATATGGAATAGACAAGAGCTACTCCTTGCTCAACGAAATGGACTCAACACCGCATATTAAATGCCTAAGAATGTACCTGACTAGTAAGTATCTTAAAACCTATGGATTGCTATGTCTCCGAAAGAGAATCAAGCATGTGTACAGGGGCATAAACGCAGCAGTGATAGGATTGGAGAGGTTCGGTGAGCAAATGAAGACCCTTTGAAGTCATATTGCATGGTACCCATTCCACGGGTTTCAACTACCCAGGTTTAAGGTATTCTTCCTTCAGCTAAAACATGCATGTGGAACCTAGAGTATGATCAACCATGTGATCGGGAGACGTGTTCAAATATGTCTCAGTTTTCGTACCCTGGTACTCGGGTGCAACATTCCAGACGCTTTACTAACACCCTCCCGACTTGGAGAGTCAGTCCCTTTAACCTCCTGTTTGGCCCAGTTTGCAATTTCTGCGGAAGATGAACAGGAATAGCGAGAACCAATGAGAGACTAGCTGGAAGGTGTCTGGACGGGCAAATTTAACTCTCATTTCCCACCAGGAAGAGGAATTAACCAAAGGCTCAGCGTGCCGTGCCGGAACCAGATTAGGGCCTGAAGCCATCCTGCGGTGTTGCGGCCAGCTCAAAAGAAAGCGAGTTGAAGAAAGGAGCTCAGGGGCACTGTAATTCACAAACCTGCAGAGTTATAAATGACAGCTATCGTCCAAAAATATACTGAAGTAAGGCTGCCCAGAGGACTTGAAAGCGGGGCAGAATTGCAGGAAACCGATTTCAGGAGGCAGACTGGAATTGCATTGAAAGCATAGGAAAAGAGGCAGAACGTCCACAATGATGCACTTGGCCAAAAAGGGCGTATGCGTTTTTTCCTGAATATATTCAGGAAAAAACGCATACGCCCTTTTTGGCCAACCAAGCAAGCTTGCAAAGGAAATCTGCACTACAATGAAGTCTCACTTCCCCCCGGTCAAAAGGGCCATCTGAAAAAAGTGTAAAATCCAGAAAGGCAGGACAGGCCATGGAGAACTGGGAGCCTTGTTATGCTGATGGGCGGGATGTAAATTGCCAACAGACACTCGGGAGAAGTGTATGGTGTTTCCTGAAACATCTAAAAAACAAAGCAACAGAGCCTAGGGCACTTCCACTTATGGTCCTATAGCTTAGGGAAATTAAAATCAAAAAGACACAGCCACCCCAAAGTTTGGGACGCCTCTGTTTACAAGAACCTCGTTTACCGTACAAGTTCAACATCGCAGAAAGTGAAAAATGGATAAAGAAGTTGTGGTATTTACTTACAAAGCAATATCACTCAGCAATGAAATCTATGTCATCAGGCCCTTAGCAGCACAATGAGTGGATTCAGGTATGATGATTCTAACTGAAATAAGTCACACAGAAAAAGAAACATCATAAGATATCAGTAATACACGGAATGTAAACTTGGCTACACAGGAACTGAATTACAGAACAGAACAGGGTCTCAAATTTAGAAAACCAACTTATGCTTGCTTAAGGGGAAAGGTGAGTTGGGGTGCTGCATAAAACCAGAGATTGAAATGAGCACAGATAAAGTTCCTTAAGCCAAATATGGAATAGACAAGAGCTACTCCTTGCTCAACGAAATGGACTCAACACCGCATATTAAATGCCTAAGAATGTACCTGACTAGTAAGTATCTTAAAACCTATGGATTGCTATGTCTCCGAAAGAGAATCAAGCATGTGTACAGGGGCATAAACGCAGCAGTGATAGGATTGGAGAGGTTCGGTGAGCAAATGAAGACCCTTTGAAGTCATATTGCATGGTACCCATTCCACGGGTTTCAACTACCCAGGTTTAAGGTATTCTTCCTTCAGCTAAAACATGCATGTGGAACCTAGAGTATGATCAACCATGTGATCGGGAGACGTGTTCAAATATGTCTCAGTTTTCGTACCCTGGTACTCGGGTGCAACATTCCAGACGCTTTACTAACACCCTCCCGACTTGGAGAGTCAGTCCCTTTAACCTCCTGTTTGGCCCAGTTTGCAATTTCTGCGGAAGATGAACAGGAATAGCGAGAACCAATGAGAGACTAGCTGGAAGGTGTCTGGACGGGCAAATTTAACTCTCATTTCCCACCAGGAAGAGGAATTAACCAAAGGCTCAGCGTGCCGTGCCGGAACCAGATTAGGGCCTGAAGCCATCCTGCGGTGTTGCGGCCAGCTCAAAAGAAAGCGAGTTGAAGAAAGGAGCTCAGGGGCACTGTAATTCACAAACCTGCAGAGTTATAAATGACAGCTATCGTCCAAAAATATACTGAAGTAAGGCTGCCCAGAGGACTTGAAAGCGGGGCAGAATTGCAGGAAACCGATTTCAGGAGGCAGACTGGAATTGCATTGAAAGCATAGGAAAAGAGGCAGAACGTCCACAATGATGCACTTGGCCAAAAAGGGCGTATGCGTTTTTTCCTGAATATATTCAGGAAAAAACGCATACGCCCTTTTTGGCCAACCAAGCAAGCTTGCAAAGGAAATCTGCACTACAATGAAGTCTCACTTCCCCCCGGTCAAAAGGGCCATCTGAAAAAAGTGTAAAATCCAGAAAGGCAGGACAGGCCATGGAGAACTGGGAGCCTTGTTATGCTGATGGGCGGGATGTAAATTGCCAACAGACACTCGGGAGAAGTGTATGGTGTTTCCTGAAACATCTAAAAAACAAAGCAACAGAGCCTAGGGCACTTCCACTTATGGTCCTATAGCTTAGGGAAATTAAAATCAAAAAGACACAGCCACCCCAAAGTTTGGGACGCCTCTGTTTACAAGAACCTCGTTTACCGTACAAGTTCAACATCGCAGAAAGTGAAAAATGGATAAAGAAGTTGTGGTATTTACTTACAAAGCAATATCACTCAGCAATGAAATCTATGTCATCAGGCCCTTAGCAGCACAATGAGTGGATTCAGGTATGATGATTCTAACTGAAATAAGTCACACAGAAAAAGAAACATCATAAGATATCAGTAATACACGGAATGTAAACTTGGCTACACAGGAACTGAATTACAGAACAGAACAGGGTCTCAAATTTAGAAAACCAACTTATGCTTGCTTAAGGGGAAAGGTGAGTTGGGGTGCTGCATAAAACCAGAGATTGAAATGAGCACAGATAAAGTTCCTTAAGCCAAATATGGAATAGACAAGAGCTACTCCTTGCTCAACGAAATGGACTCAACACCGCATATTAAATGCCTAAGAATGTACCTGACTAGTAAGTATCTTAAAACCTATGGATTGCTATGTCTCCGAAAGAGAATCAAGCATGTGTACAGGGGCATAAACGCAGCAGTGATAGGATTGGAGAGGTTCGGTGAGCAAATGAAGACCCTTTGAAGTCATATTGCATGGTACCCATTCCACGGGTTTCAACTACCCAGGTTTAAGGTATTCTTCCTTCAGCTAAAACATGCATGTGGAACCTAGAGTATGATCAACCATGTGATCGGGAGACGTGTTCAAATATGTCTCAGTTTTCGTACCCTGGTACTCGGGTGCAACATTCCAGACGCTTTACTAACACCCTCCCGACTTGGAGAGTCAGTCCCTTTAACCTCCTGTTTGGCCCAGTTTGCAATTTCTGCGGAAGATGAACAGGAATAGCGAGAACCAATGAGAGACTAGCTGGAAGGTGTCTGGACGGGCAAATTTAACTCTCATTTCCCACCAGGAAGAGGAATTAACCAAAGGCTCAGCGTGCCGTGCCGGAACCAGATTAGGGCCTGAAGCCATCCTGCGGTGTTGCGGCCAGCTCAAAAGAAAGCGAGTTGAAGAAAGGAGCTCAGGGGCACTGTAATTCACAAACCTGCAGAGTTATAAATGACAGCTATCGTCCAAAAATATACTGAAGTAAGGCTGCCCAGAGGACTTGAAAGCGGGGCAGAATTGCAGGAAACCGATTTCAGGAGGCAGACTGGAATTGCATTGAAAGCATAGGAAAAGAGGCAGAACGTCCACAATGATGCACTTGGCCAAAAAGGGCGTATGCGTTTTTTCCTGAATATATTCAGGAAAAAACGCATACGCCCTTTTTGGCCAACCAAGCAAGCTTGCAAAGGAAATCTGCACTACAATGAAGTCTCACTTCCCCCCGGTCAAAAGGGCCATCTGAAAAAAGTGTAAAATCCAGAAAGGCAGGACAGGCCATGGAGAACTGGGAGCCTTGTTATGCTGATGGGCGGGATGTAAATTGCCAACAGACACTCGGGAGAAGTGTATGGTGTTTCCTGAAACATCTAAAAAACAAAGCAACAGAGCCTAGGGCACTTCCACTTATGGTCCTATAGCTTAGGGAAATTAAAATCAAAAAGACACAGCCACCCCAAAGTTTGGGACGCCTCTGTTTACAAGAACCTCGTGTACAGTACAAGTTCAACATCGCAGAAAGTGAAAAATGGATAAAGAAGTTGTGGTATTTACTTACAAAGCAATATCACTCAGCAATGAAATCTATGTCATCAGGCCCTTAGCAGCACAATGAGTGGATTCAGGTATGATGATTCTAACTGAAATAAGTCACACAGAAAAAGAAACATCATAAGATATCAGGAATACACGGAATGTAAACTTGGCTACACAGGAACTGAATTACAGAACAGAACAGGGTCTCAAATTTAGAAAACCAACTTATGCTTGCTTAAGGGTAAAGGTGAGTTGGGGTGCTGCATAAAACCAGAGATTGAAATGAGCACAGATAAAGTTCCTTAAGCCAAATATGGAATAGACAAGAGCTACTCCTTGCTCAACGAAATGGACTCAACACCGCATATTAAATGCCTAAGAATGTACCTGACTAGTAAGTATCTTAAAACCTATGGATTGCTATGTCTCCGAAAGAGAATCAAGCATGTGTACAGGGGCATAAACGCAGCAGTGATAGGATTGGAGAGGTTCGGTGAGCAAATGAAGACCCTTTGAAGTCATATTGCATGGTACCCATTCCACGGGTTTCAACTACCCAGGTTTAAGGTATTCTTCCTTCAGCTAAAACATGCATGTGGAACCTAGAGTATGATCAACCATGTGATCGGGAGACGTGTTCAAATATGTCTCAGTTTTCGTACCCTGGTACTCGGGTGCAACATTCCAGACGCTTTACTAACACCCTCCCGACTTGGAGAGTCAGTCCCTTTAACCTCCTGTTTGGCCCAGTTTGCAATTTCTGCGGAAGATGAACAGGAATAGCGAGAACCAATGAGAGACTAGCTGGAAGGTGTCTGGACGGGCAAATTTAACTCTCATTTCCCACCAGGAAGAGGAATTAACCAAAGGCTCAGCGTGCCGTGCCGGAACCAGATTAGGGCCTGAAGCCATCCTGCGGTGTTGCGGCCAGCTCAAAAGAAAGCGAGTTGAAGAAAGGAGCTCAGGGGCACTGTAATTCACAAACCTGCAGAGTTATAAATGACAGCTATCGTCCAAAAATATACTGAAGTAAGGCTGCCCAGAGGACTTGAAAGCGGGGCAGAATTGCAGGAAACCGATTTCAGGAGGCAGACTGGAATTGCATTGAAAGCATAGGAAAAGAGGCAGAACGTCCACAATGATGCACTTGGCCAAAAAGGGCGTATGCGTTTTTTCCTGAATATATTCAGGAAAAAACGCATACGCCCTTTTTGGCCAACCAAGCAAGCTTGCAAAGGAAATCTGCACTACAATGAAGTCTCACTTCCCCCCGGTCAAAAGGGCCATCTGAAAAAAGTGTAAAATCCAGAAAGGCAGGACAGGCCATGGAGAACTGGGAGCCTTGTTATGCTGATGGGCGGGATGTAAATTGCCAACAGACACTCGGGAGAAGTGTATGGTGTTTCCTGAAACATCTAAAAAACAAAGCAACAGAGCCTAGGGCACTTCCACTTATGGTCCTATAGCTTAGGGAAATTAAAATCAAAAAGACACAGCCACCCCAAAGTTTGGGACGCCTCTGTTTACAAGAACCTCGTGTACCGTACAAGTTCAACATCGCAGAAAGTGAAAAATGGATAAAGAAGTTGTGGTATTTACTTACAAAGCAATATCACTCAGCAATGAAATCTATGTCATCAGGCCCTTAGCAGCACAATGAGTGGATTCAGGTATGATGATTCTAACTGAAATAAGTCACACAGAAAAAGAAACATCATAAGATATCAGTAATACACGGAATGTAAACTTGGCTACACAGGAACTGAATTACAGAACAGAACAGGGTCTCAAATTTAGAAAACCAACTTATGCTTGCTTAAGGGGAAAGGTGAGTTGGGGTGCTGCATAAAACCAGAGATTGAAATGAGCACAGATAAAGTTCCTTAAGCCAAATATGGAATAGACAAGAGCTACTCCTTGCTCAACGAAATGGACTCAACACCGCATATTAAATGCCTAAGAATGTACCTGACTAGTAAGTATCTTAAAACCTATGGATTGCTATGTCTCCGAAAGAGAATCAAGCATGTGTACAGGGGCATAAACGCAGCAGTGATAGGATTGGAGAGGTTCGGTGAGCAAATGAAGACCCTTTGAAGTCATATTGCATGGTACCCATTCCACGGGTTTCAACTACCCAGGTTTAAGGTATTCTTCCTTCAGCTAAAACATGCATGTGGAACCTAGAGTATGATCAACCATGTGATCGGGAGACGTGTTCAAATATGTCTCAGTTTTCGTACCCTGGTACTCGGGTGCAACATTCCAGACGCTTTACTAACACCCTCCCGACTTGGAGAGTCAGTCCCTTTAACCTCCTGTTTGGCCCAGTTTGCAATTTCTGCGGAAGATGAACAGGAATAGCGAGAACCAATGAGAGACTAGCTGGAAGGTGTCTGGACGGGCAAATTTAACTCTCATTTCCCACCAGGAAGAGGAATTAACCAAAGGCTCAGCGTGCCGTGCCGGAACCAGATTAGGGCCTGAAGCCATCCTGCGGTGTTGCGGCCAGCTCAAAAGAAAGCGAGTTGAAGAAAGGAGCTCAGGGGCACTGTAATTCACAAACCTGCAGAGTTATAAATGACAGCTATCGTCCAAAAATATACTGAAGTAAGGCTGCCCAGAGGACTTGAAAGCGGGGCAGAATTGCAGGAAACCGATTTCAGGAGGCAGACTGGAATTGCATTGAAAGCATAGGAAAAGAGGCAGAACGTCCACAATGATGCACTTGGCCAAAAAGGGCGTATGCGTTTTTTCCTGAATATATTCAGGAAAAAACGCATACGCCCTTTTTGGCCAACCAAGCAAGCTTGCAAAGGAAATCTGCACTACAATGAAGTCTCACTTCCCCCCGGTCAAAAGGGCCATCTGAAAAAAGTGTAAAATCCAGAAAGGCAGGACAGGCCATGGAGAACTGGGAGCCTTGTTATGCTGATGGGCGGGATGTAAATTGCCAACAGACACTCGGGAGAAGTGTATGGTGTTTCCTGAAACATCTAAAAAACAAAGCAACAGAGCCTAGGGCACTTCCACTTATGGTCCTATAGCTTAGGGAAATTAAAATCAAAAAGACACAGCCACCCCAAAGTTTGGGACGCCTCTGTTTACAAGAACCTCGTTTACCGTACAAGTTCAACATCGCAGAAAGTGAAAAATGGATAAAGAAGTTGTGGTATTTACTTACAAAGCAATATCACTCAGCAATGAAATCTATGTCATCAGGCCCTTAGCAGCACAATGAGTGGATTCAGGTATGATGATTCTAACTGAAATAAGTCACACAGAAAAAGAAACATCATAAGATATCAGTAATACACGGAATGTAAACTTGGCTACACAGGAACTGAATTACAGAACAGAACAGGGTCTCAAATTTAGAAAACCAACTTATGCTTGCTTAAGGGGAAAGGTGAGTTGGGGTGCTGCATAAAACCAGAGATTGAAATGAGCACAGATAAAGTTCCTTAAGCCAAATATGGAATAGACAAGAGCTACTCCTTGCTCAACGAAATGGACTCAACACCGCATATTAAATGCCTAAGAATGTACCTGACTAGTAAGTATCTTAAAACCTATGGATTGCTATGTCTCCGAAAGAGAATCAAGCATGTGTACAGGGGCATAAACGCAGCAGTGATAGGATTGGAGAGGTTCGGTGAGCAAATGAAGACCCTTTGAAGTCATATTGCATGGTACCCATTCCACGGGTTTCAACTACCCAGGTTTAAGGTATTCTTCCTTCAGCTAAAACATGCATGTGGAACCTAGAGTATGATCAACCATGTGATCGGGAGACGTGTTCAAATATGTCTCAGTTTTCGTACCCTGGTACTCGGGTGCAACATTCCAGACGCTTTACTAACACCCTCCCGACTTGGAGAGTCAGTCCCTTTAACCTCCTGTTTGGCCCAGTTTGCAATTTCTGCGGAAGATGAACAGGAATAGCGAGAACCAATGAGAGACTAGCTGGAAGGTGTCTGGACGGGCAAATTTAACTCTCATTTCCCACCAGGAAGAGGAATTAACCAAAGGCTCAGCGTGCCGTGCCGGAACCAGATTAGGGCCTGAAGCCATCCTGCGGTGTTGCGGCCAGCTCAAAAGAAAGCGAGTTGAAGAAAGGAGCTCAGGGGCACTGTAATTCACAAACCTGCAGAGTTATAAATGACAGCTATCGTCCAAAAATATACTGAAGTAAGGCTGCCAAGAGGACTTGAAAGCGGGGCAGAATTGCAGGAAACCGATTTCAGGAGGCAGACTGGAATTGCATTGAAAGCATAGGAAAAGAGGCAGAACGTCCACAATGATGCACTTGGCCAAAAAGGGCGTATGCGTTTTTTCCTGAATATATTCAGGAAAAAACGCATACGCCCTTTTTGGCCAACCAAGCAAGCTTGCAAAGGAAATCTGCACTACAATGAAGTCTCACTTCCCCCCGGTCAAAAGGGCCATCTGAAAAAAGTGTAAAATCCAGAAAGGCAGGACAGGCCATGGAGAACTGGGAGCCTTGTTATGCTGATGGGCGGGATGTAAATTGCCAACAGACACTCGGGAGAAGTGTATGGTGTTTCCTGAAACATCTAAAAAACAAAGCAACAGAGCCTAGGGCACTTCCACTTATGGTCCTATAGCTTAGGGAAATTAAAATCAAAAAGACACAGCCACCCCAAAGTTTGGGACGCCTCTGTTTACAAGAACCTCGTGTACAGTACAAGTTCAACATCGCAGAAAGTGAAAAATGGATAAAGAAGTTGTGGTATTTACTTACAAAGCAATATCACTCAGCAATGAAATCTATGTCATCAGGCCCTTAGCAGCACAATGAGTGGATTCAGGTATGATGATTCTAACTGAAATAAGTCACACAGAAAAAGAAACATCATAAGATATCAGGAATACACGGAATGTAAACTTGGCTACACAGGAACTGAATTACAGAACAGAACAGGGTCTCAAATTTAGAAAACCAACTTATGCTTGCTTAAGGGTAAAGGTGAGTTGGGGTGCTGCATAAAACCAGAGATTGAAATGAGCACAGATAAAGTTCCTTAAGCCAAATATGGAATAGACAAGAGCTACTCCTTGCTCAACGAAATGGACTCAACACCGCATATTAAATGGCTAAGAATGTACCTGACTAGTAAGTATCTTAAAACCTATGGATTGCTATGTCTCCGAAAGAGAATCAAGCATGTGTACAGGGGCATAAACGCAGCAGTGATAGGATTGGAGAGGTTCGGTGAGCAAATGAAGACCCTTTGAAGTCATATTGCATGGTACCCATTCCACGGGTTTCAACTACCCAGGTTTAAGGTATTCTTCCTTCAGCTAAAACATGCATGTGGAACCTAGAGTATGATCAACCATGTGATCGGGAGACGTGTTCAAATATGTCTCAGTTTTCGTACCCTGGTACTCGGGTGCAACATTCCAGACGCTTTACTAACACCCTCCCGACTTGGAGAGTCAGTCCCTTTAACCTCCTGTTTGGCCCAGTTTGCAATTTCTGCGGAAGATGAACAGGAATAGCGAGAACCAATGAGAGACTAGCTGGAAGGTGTCTGGACGGGCAAATTTAACTCTCATTTCCCACCAGGAAGAGGAATTAACCAAAGGCTCAGCGTGCCGTGCCGGAACCAGATTAGGGCCTGAAGCCATCCTGCGGTGTTGCGGCCAGCTCAAAAGAAAGCGAGTTGAAGAAAGGAGCTCAGGGGCACTGTAATTCACAAACCTGCAGAGTTATAAATGACAGCTATCGTCCAAAAATATACTGAAGTAAGGCTGCCCAGAGGACTTGAAAGCGGGGCAGAATTGCAGGAAACCGATTTCAGGAGGCAGACTGGAATTGCATTGAAAGCATAGGAAAAGAGGCAGAACGTCCACAATGATGCACTTGGCCAAAAAGGGCGTATGCGTTTTTTCCTGAATATATTCAGGAAAAAACGCATACGCCCTTTTTGGCCAACCAAGCAAGCTTGCAAAGGAAATCTGCACTACAATGAAGTCTCACTTCCCCCCGGTCAAAAGGGCCATCTGAAAAAAGTGTAAAATCCAGAAAGGCAGGACAGGCCATGGAGAACTGGGAGCCTTGTTATGCTGATGGGCGGGATGTAAATTGCCAACAGACACTCGGGAGAAGTGTATGGTGTTTCCTGAAACATCTAAAAAACAAAGCAACAGAGCCTAGGGCACTTCCACTTATGGTCCTATAGCTTAGGGAAATTAAAATCAAAAAGACACAGCCACCCCAAAGTTTGGGACGCCTCTGTTTACAAGAACCTCGTTTACCGTACAAGTTCAACATCGCAGAAAGTGAAAAATGGATAAAGAAGTTGTGGTATTTACTTACAAAGCAATATCACTCAGCAATGAAATCTATGTCATCAGGCCCTTAGCAGCACAATGAGTGGATTCAGGTATGATGATTCTAACTGAAATAAGTCACACAGAAAAAGAAACATCATAAGATATCAGTAATACACGGAATGTAAACTTGGCTACACAGGAACTGAATTACAGAACAGAACAGGGTCTCAAATTTAGAAAACCAACTTATGCTTGCTTAAGGGGAAAGGTGAGTTGGGGTGCTGCATAAAACCAGAGATTGAAATGAGCACAGATAAAGTTCCTTAAGCCAAATATGGAATAGACAAGAGCTACTCCTTGCTCAACGAAATGGACTCAACACCGCATATTAAATGGCTAAGAATGTACCTGACTAGTAAGTATCTTAAAACCTATGGATTGCTATGTCTCCGAAAGAGAATCAAGCATGTGTACAGGGGCATAAACGCAGCAGTGATAGGATTGGAGAGGTTCGGTGAGCAAATGAAGACCCTTTGAAGTCATATTGCATGGTACCCATTCCACGGGTTTCAACTACCCAGGTTTAAGGTATTCTTCCTTCAGCTAAAACATGCATGTGGAACCTAGAGTATGATCAACCATGTGATCGGGAGACGTGTTCAAATATGTCTCAGTTTTCGTACCCTGGTACTCGGGTGCAACATTCCAGACGCTTTACTAACACCCTCCCGACTTGGAGAGTCAGTCCCTTTAACCTCCTGTTTGGCCCAGTTTGCAATTTCTGCGGAAGATGAACAGGAATAGCGAGAACCAATGAGAGACTAGCTGGAAGGTGTCTGGACGGGCAAATTTAACTCTCATTTCCCACCAGGAAGAGGAATTAACCAAAGGCTCAGCGTGCCGTGCCGGAACCAGATTAGGGCCTGAAGCCATCCTGCGGTGTTGCGGCCAGCTCAAAAGAAAGCGAGTTGAAGAAAGGAGCTCAGGGGCACTGTAATTCACAAACCTGCAGAGTTATAAATGACAGCTATCGTCCAAAAATATACTGAAGTAAGGCTGCCAAGAGGACTTGAAAGCGGGGCAGAATTGCAGGAAACCGATTTCAGGAGGCAGACTGGAATTGCATTGAAAGCATAGGAAAAGAGGCAGAACGTCCACAATGATGCACTTGGCCAAAAAGGGCGTATGCGTTTTTTCCTGAATATATTCAGGAAAAAACGCATACGCCCTTTTTGGCCAACCAAGCAAGCTTGCAAAGGAAATCTGCACTACAATGAAGTCTCACTTCCCCCCGGTCAAAAGGGCCATCTGAAAAAAGTGTAAAATCCAGAAAGGCAGGACAGGCCATGGAGAACTGGGAGCCTTGTTATGCTGATGGGCGGGATGTAAATTGCCAACAGACACTCGGGAGAAGTGTATGGTGTTTCCTGAAACATCTAAAAAACAAAGCAACAGAGCCTAGGGCACTTCCACTTATGGTCCTATAGCTTAGGGAAATTAAAATCAAAAAGACACAGCCACCCCAAAGTTTGGGACGCCTCTGTTTACAAGAACCTCGTGTACAGTACAAGTTCAACATCGCAGAAAGTGAAAAATGGATAAAGAAGTTGTGGTATTTACTTACAAAGCAATATCACTCAGCAATGAAATCTATGTCATCAGGCCCTTAGCAGCACAATGAGTGGATTCAGGTATGATGATTCTAACTGAAATAAGTCACACAGAAAAAGAAACATCATAAGATATCAGTAATACACGGAATGTAAACTTGGCTACACAGGAACTGAATTACAGAACAGAACAGGGTCTCAAATTTAGAAAACCAACTTATGCTTGCTTAAGGGGAAAGGTGAGTTGGGGTGCTGCATAAAACCAGAGATTGAAATGAGCACAGATAAAGTTCCTTAAGCCAAATATGGAATAGACAAGAGCTACTCCTTGCTCAACGAAATGGACTCAACACCGCATATTAAATGGCTAAGAATGTACCTGACTAGTAAGTATCTTAAAACCTATGGATTGCTATGTCTCCGAAAGAGAATCAAGCATGTGTACAGGGGCATAAACGCAGCAGTGATAGGATTGGAGAGGTTCGGTGAGCAAATGAAGACCCTTTGAAGTCATATTGCATGGTACCCATTCCACGGGTTTCAACTACCCAGGTTTAAGGTATTCTTCCTTCAGCTAAAACATGCATGTGGAACCTAGAGTATGATCAACCATGTGATCGGGAGACGTGTTCAAATATGTCTCAGTTTTCGTACCCTGGTACTCGGGTGCAACATTCCAGACGCTTTACTAACACCCTCCCGACTTGGAGAGTCAGTCCCTTTAACCTCCTGTTTGGCCCAGTTTGCAATTTCTGCGGAAGATGAACAGGAATAGCGAGAACCAATGAGAGACTAGCTGGAAGGTGTCTGGACGGGCAAATTTAACTCTCATTTCCCACCAGGAAGAGGAATTAACCAAAGGCTCAGCGTGCCGTGCCGGAACCAGATTAGGGCCTGAAGCCATCCTGCGGTGTTGCGGCCAGCTCAAAAGAAAGCGAGTTGAAGAAAGGAGCTCAGGGGCACTGTAATTCACAAACCTGCAGAGTTATAAATGACAGCTATCGTCCAAAAATATACTGAAGTAAGGCTGCCCAGAGGACTTGAAAGCGGGGCAGAATTGCAGGAAACCGATTTCAGGAGGCAGACTGGAATTGCATTGAAAGCATAGGAAAAGAGGCAGAACGTCCACAATGATGCACTTGGCCAAAAAGGGCGTATGCGTTTTTTCCTGAATATATTCAGGAAAAAACGCATACGCCCTTTTTGGCCAACCAAGCAAGCTTGCAAAGGAAATCTGCACTACAATGAAGTCTCACTTCCCCCCGGTCAAAAGGGCCATCTGAAAAAAGTGTAAAATCCAGAAAGGCAGGACAGGCCATGGAGAACTGGGAGCCTTGTTATGCTGATGGGCGGGATGTAAATTGCCAACAGACACTCGGGAGAAGTGTATGGTGTTTCCTGAAACATCTACAAAACAAAGCAACAGAGCCTAGGGCACTTCCACTTATGGTCCTATAGCTTAGGGAAATTAAAATCAAAAAGACACAGCCACCCCAAAGTTTGGGACGCCTCTGTTTACAAGAACCTCGTTTACCGTACAAGTTCAACATCGCAGAAAGTGAAAAATGGATAAAGAAGTTGTGGTATTTACTTACAAAGCAATATCACTCAGCAATGAAATCTATGTCATCAGGCCCTTAGCAGCACAATGAGTGGATTCAGGTATGATGATTCTAACTGAAATAAGTCACACAGAAAAAGAAACATCATAAGATATCAGTAATACACGGAATGTAAACTTGGCTACACAGGAACTGAATTACAGAACAGAACAGGGTCTCAAATTTAGAAAACCAACTTATGCTTGCTTAAGGGTAAAGGTGAGTTGGGGTGCTGCATAAAACCAGAGATTGAAATGAGCACAGATAAAGTTCCTTAAGCCAAATATGGAATAGACAAGAGCTACTCCTTGCTCAACGAAATGGACTCAACACCGCATATTAAATGGCTAAGAATGTACCTGACTAGTAAGTATCTTAAAACCTATGGATTGCTATGTCTCCGAAAGAGAATCAAGCATGTGTACAGGGGCATAAACGCAGCAGTGATAGGATTGGAGAGGTTCGGTGAGCAAATGAAGACCCTTTGAAGTCATATTGCATGGTACCCATTCCACGGGTTTCAACTACCCAGGTTTAAGGTATTCTTCCTTCAGCTAAAACATGCATGTGGAACCTAGAGTATGATCAACCATGTGATCGGGAGACGTGTTCAAATATGTCTCAGTTTTCGTACCCTGGTACTCGGGTGCAACATTCCAGACGCTTTACTAACACCCTCCCGACTTGGAGAGTCAGTCCCTTTAACCTCCTGTTTGGCCCAGTTTGCAATTTCTGCGGAAGATGAACAGGAATAGCGAGAACCAATGAGAGACTAGCTGGAAGGTGTCTGGACGGGCAAATTTAACTCTCATTTCCCACCAGGAAGAGGAATTAACCAAAGGCTCAGCGTGCCGTGCCGGAACCAGATTAGGGCCTGAAGCCATCCTGCGGTGTTGCGGCCAGCTCAAAAGAAAGCGAGTTGAAGAAAGGAGCTCAGGGGCACTGTAATTCACAAACCTGCAGAGTTATAAATGACAGCTATCGTCCAAAAATATACTGAAGTAAGGCTGCCCAGAGGACTTGAAAGCGGGGCAGAATTGCAGGAAACCGATTTCAGGAGGCAGACTGGAATTGCATTGAAAGCATAGGAAAAGAGGCAGAACGTCCACAATGATGCACTTGGCCAAAAAGGGCGTATGCGTTTTTTCCTGAATATATTCAGGAAAAAACGCATACGCCCTTTTTGGCCAACCAAGCAAGCTTGCAAAGGAAATCTGCACTACAATGAAGTCTCACTTCCCCCCGGTCAAAAGGGCCATCTGAAAAAAGTGTAAAATCCAGAAAGGCAGGACAGGCCATGGAGAACTGGGAGCCTTGTTATGCTGATGGGCGGGATGTAAATTGCCAACAGACACTCGGGAGAAGTGTATGGTGTTTCCTGAAACATCTACAAAACAAAGCAACAGAGCCTAGGGCACTTCCACTTATGGTCCTATAGCTTAGGGAAATTAAAATCAAAAAGACACAGCCACCCCAAAGTTTGGGACGCCTCTGTTTACAAGAACCTCGTGTACCGTACAAGTTCAACATCGCAGAAAGTGAAAAATGGATAAAGAAGTTGTGGTATTTACTTACAAAGCAATATCACTCAGCAATGAAATCTATGTCATCAGGCCCTTAGCAGCACAATGAGTGGATTCAGGTATGATGATTCTAACTGAAATAAGTCACACAGAAAAAGAAACATCATAAGATATCAGTAATACACGGAATGTAAACTTGGCTACACAGGAACTGAATTACAGAACAGAACAGGGTCTCAAATTTAGAAAACCAACTTATGCTTGCTTAAGGGGAAAGGTGAGTTGGGGTGCTGCATAAAACCAGAGATTGAAATGAGCACAGATAAAGTTCCTTAAGCCAAATATGGAATAGACAAGAGCTACTCCTTGCTCAACGAAATGGACTCAACACCGCATATTAAATGGCTAAGAATGTACCTGACTAGTAAGTATCTTAAAACCTATGGATTGCTATGTCTCCGAAAGAGAATCAAGCATGTGTACAGGGGCATAAACGCAGCAGTGATAGGATTGGAGAGGTTCGGTGAGCAAATGAAGACCCTTTGAAGTCATATTGCATGGTACCCATTCCACGGGTTTCAACTACCCAGGTTTAAGGTATTCTTCCTTCAGCTAAAACATGCATGTGGAACCTAGAGTATGATCAACCATGTGATCGGGAGACGTGTTCAAATATGTCTCAGTTTTCGTACCCTGGTACTCGGGTGCAACATTCCAGACGCTTTACTAACACCCTCCCGACTTGGAGAGTCAGTCCCTTTAACCTCCTGTTTGGCCCAGTTTGCAATTTCTGCGGAAGATGAACAGGAATAGCGAGAACCAATGAGAGACTAGCTGGAAGGTGTCTGGACGGGCAAATTTAACTCTCATTTCCCACCAGGAAGAGGAATTAACCAAAGGCTCAGCGTGCCGTGCCGGAACCAGATTAGGGCCTGAAGCCATCCTGCGGTGTTGCGGCCAGCTCAAAAGAAAGCGAGTTGAAGAAAGGAGCTCAGGGGCACTGTAATTCACAAACCTGCAGAGTTATAAATGACAGCTATCGTCCAAAAATATACTGAAGTAAGGCTGCCCAGAGGACTTGAAAGCGGGGCAGAATTGCAGGAAACCGATTTCAGGAGGCAGACTGGAATTGCATTGAAAGCATAGGAAAAGAGGCAGAACGTCCACAATGATGCACTTGGCCAAAAAGGGCGTATGCGTTTTTTCCTGAATATATTCAGGAAAAAACGCATACGCCCTTTTTGGCCAACCAAGCAAGCTTGCAAAGGAAATCTGCACTACAATGAAGTCTCACTTCCCCCCGGTCAAAAGGGCCATCTGAAAAAAGTGTAAAATCCAGAAAGGCAGGACAGGCCATGGAGAACTGGGAGCCTTGTTATGCTGATGGGCGGGATGTAAATTGCCAACAGACACTCGGGAGAAGTGTATGGTGTTTCCTGAAACATCTACAAAACAAAGCAACAGAGCCTAGGGCACTTCCACTTATGGTCCTATAGCTTAGGGAAATTAAAATCAAAAAGACACAGCCACCCCAAAGTTTGGGACGCCTCTGTTTACAAGAACCTCGTGTACCGTACAAGTTCAACATCGCAGAAAGTGAAAAATGGATAAAGAAGTTGTGGTATTTACTTACAAAGCAATATCACTCAGCAATGAAATCTATGTCATCAGGCCCTTAGCAGCACAATGAGTGGATTCAGGTATGATGATTCTAACTGAAATAAGTCACACAGAAAAAGAAACATCATAAGATATCAGTAATACACGGAATGTAAACTTGGCTACACAGGAACTGAATTACAGAACAGAACAGGGTCTCAAATTTAGAAAACCAACTTATGCTTGCTTAAGGGGAAAGGTGAGTTGGGGTGCTGCATAAAACCAGAGATTGAAATGAGCACAGATAAAGTTCCTTAAGCCAAATATGGAATAGACAAGAGCTACTCCTTGCTCAACGAAATGGACTCAACACCGCATATTAAATGGCTAAGAATGTACCTGACTAGTAAGTATCTTAAAACCTATGGATTGCTGTGTCTCCGAAAGAGAATCAAGCATGTGTACAGGGGCATAAACGCAGCAGTGATAGGATTGGAGAGGTTCGGTGAGCAAATGAAGACCCTTTGAAGTCATATTGCATGGTACCCATTCCACGGGTTTCAACTACCCAGGTTTAAGGTATTCTTCCTTCAGCTAAAACATGCATGTGGAACCTAGAGTATGATCAACCATGTGATCGGGAGACGTGTTCAAATATGTCTCAGTTTTCGTACCCTGGTACTCGGGTGCAACATTCCAGACGCTTTACTAACACCCTCCCGACTTGGAGAGTCAGTCCCTTTAACCTCCTGTTTGGCCCAGTTTGCAATTTCTGCGGAAGATGAACAGGAATAGCGAGAACCAATGAGAGACTAGCTGGAAGGTGTCTGGACGGGCAAATTTAACTCTCATTTCCCACCAGGAAGAGGAATTAACCAAAGGCTCAGCGTGCCGTGCCGGAACCAGATTAGGGCCTGAAGCCATCCTGCGGTGTTGCGGCCAGCTCAAAAGAAAGCGAGTTGAAGAAAGGAGCTCAGGGGCACTGTAATTCACAAACCTGCAGAGTTACAAATGACAGCTATCGTCCAAAAATATACTGAAGTAAGGCTGCCCAGAGGACTTGAAAGCGGGGCAGAATTGCAGGAAACCGATTTCAGGAGGCAGACTGGAATTGCATTGAAAGCATAGGAAAAGAGGCAGAACGTCCACAATGATGCACTTGGCCAAAAAGGGCGTATGCGTTTTTTCCTGAATATATTCAGGAAAAAACGCATACGCCCTTTTTGGCCAACCAAGCAAGCTTGCAAAGGAAATCTGCACTACAATGAAGTCTCACTTCCCCCCGGTCAAAAGGGCCATCTGAAAAAAGTGTAAAATCCAGAAAGGCAGGACAGGCCATGGAGAACTGGGAGCCTTGTTATGCTGATGGGCGGGATGTAAATTGCCAACAGACACTCGGGAGAAGTGTATGGTGTTTCCTGAAACATCTAAAAAACAAAGCAACAGAGCCTAGGGCACTTCCACTTATGGTCCTATAGCTTAGGGAAATTAAAATCAAAAAGACACAGCCACCCCAAAGTTTGGGACGCCTCTGTTTACAAGAACCTCGTGTACCGTACAAGTTCAACATCGCAGAAAGTGAAAAATGGATAAAGAAGTTGTGGTATTTACTTACAAAGCAATATCACTCAGCAATGAAATCTATGTCATCAGGCCCTTAGCAGCACAATGAGTGGATTCAGGTATGATGATTCTAACTGAAATAAGTCACACAGAAAAAGAAACATCATAAGATATCAGTAATACACGGAATGTAAACTTGGCTACACAGGAACTGAATTACAGAACAGAACAGGGTCTCAAATTTAGAAAACCAACTTATGCTTGCTTAAGGGGAAAGGTGAGTTGGGGTGCTGCATAAAACCAGAGATTGAAATGAGCACAGATAAAGTTCCTTAAGCCAAATATGGAATAGACAAGAGCTACTCCTTGCTCAACGAAATGGACTCAACACCGCATATTAAATGCCTAAGAATGTACCTGACTAGTAAGTATCTTAAAACCTATGGATTGCTATGTCTCCGAAAGAGAATCAAGCATGTGTACAGGGGCATAAACGCAGCAGTGATAGGATTGGAGAGGTTCGGTGAGCAAATGAAGACCCTTTGAAGTCATATTGCATGGTACCCATTCCACGGGTTTCAACTACCCAGGTTTAAGGTATTCTTCCTTCAGCTAAAACATGCATGTGGAACCTAGAGTATGATCAACCATGTGATCGGGAGACGTGTTCAAATATGTCTCAGTTTTCGTACCCTGGTACTCGGGTGCAACATTCCAGACGCTTTACTAACACCCTCCCGACTTGGAGAGTCAGTCCCTTTAACCTCCTGTTTGGCCCAGTTTGCAATTTCTGCGGAAGATGAACAGGAATAGCGAGAACCAATGAGAGACTAGCTGGAAGGTGTCTGGACGGGCAAATTTAACTCTCATTTCCCACCAGGAAGAGGAATTAACCAAAGGCTCAGCGTGCCGTGCCGGAACCAGATTAGGGCCTGAAGCCATCCTGCGGTGTTGCGGCCAGCTCAAAAGAAAGCGAGTTGAAGAAAGGAGCTCAGGGGCACTGTAATTCACAAACCTGCAGAGTTATAAATGACAGCTATCGTCCAAAAATATACTGAAGTAAGGCTGCCCAGAGGACTTGAAAGCGGGGCAGAATTGCAGGAAACCGATTTCAGGAGGCAGACTGGAATTGCATTGAAAGCATAGGAAAAGAGGCAGAACGTCCACAATGATGCACTTGGCCAAAAAGGGCGTATGCGTTTTTTCCTGAATATATTCAGGAAAAAACGCATACGCCCTTTTTGGCCAACCAAGCAAGCTTGCAAAGGAAATCTGCACTACAATGAAGTCTCACTTCCCCCCGGTCAAAAGGGCCATCTGAAAAAAGTGTAAAATCCAGAAAGGCAGGACAGGCCATGGAGAACTGGGAGCCTTGTTATGCTGATGGGCGGGATGTAAATTGCCAACAGACACTCGGGAGAAGTGTATGGTGTTTCCTGAAACATCTAAAAAACAAAGCAACAGAGCCTAGGGCACTTCCACTTATGGTCCTATAGCTTAGGGAAATTAAAATCAAAAAGACACAGCCACCCCAAAGTTTGGGACGCCTCTGTTTACAAGAACCTCGTGTACAGTACAAGTTCAACATCGCAGAAAGTGAAAAATGGATAAAGAAGTTGTGGTATTTACTTACAAAGCAATATCACTCAGCAATGAAATCTATGTCATCAGGCCCTTAGCAGCACAATGAGTGGATTCAGGTATGATGATTCTAACTGAAATAAGTCACACAGAAAAAGAAACATCATAAGATATCAGTAATACACGGAATGTAAACTTGGCTACACAGGAACTGAATTACAGAACAGAACAGGGTCTCAAATTTAGAAAACCAACTTATGCTTGCTTAAGGGGAAAGGTGAGTTGGGGTGCTGCATAAAACCAGAGATTGAAATGAGCACAGATAAAGTTCCTTAAGCCAAATATGGAATAGACAAGAGCTACTCCTTGCTCAACGAAATGGACTCAACACCGCATATTAAATGCCTAAGAATGTACCTGACTAGTAAGTATCTTAAAACCTATGGATTGCTATGTCTCCGAAAGAGAATCAAGCATGTGTACAGGGGCATAAACGCAGCAGTGATAGGATTGGAGAGGTTCGGTGAGCAAATGAAGACCCTTTGAAGTCATATTGCATGGTACCCATTCCACGGGTTTCAACTACCCAGGTTTAAGGTATTCTTCCTTCAGCTAAAACATGCATGTGGAACCTAGAGTATGATCAACCATGTGATCGGGAGACGTGTTCAAATATGTCTCAGTTTTCGTACCCTGGTACTCGGGTGCAACATTCCAGACGCTTTACTAACACCCTCCCGACTTGGAGAGTCAGTCCCTTTAACCTCCTGTTTGGCCCAGTTTGCAATTTCTGCGGAAGATGAACAGGAATAGCGAGAACCAATGAGAGACTAGCTGGAAGGTGTCTGGACGGGCAAATTTAACTCTCATTTCCCACCAGGAAGAGGAATTAACCAAAGGCTCAGCGTGCCGTGCCGGAACCAGATTAGGGCCTGAAGCCATCCTGCGGTGTTGCGGCCAGCTCAAAAGAAAGCGAGTTGAAGAAAGGAGCTCAGGGGCACTGTAATTCACAAACCTGCAGAGTTATAAATGACAGCTATCGTCCAAAAATATACTGAAGTAAGGCTGCCCAGAGGACTTGAAAGCGGGGCAGAATTGCAGGAAACCGATTTCAGGAGGCAGACTGGAATTGCATTGAAAGCATAGGAAAAGAGGCAGAACGTCCACAATGATGCACTTGGCCAAAAAGGGCGTATGCGTTTTTTCCTGAATATATTCAGGAAAAAACGCATACGCCCTTTTTGGCCAACCAAGCAAGCTTGCAAAGGAAATCTGCACTACAATGAAGTCTCACTTCCCCCCGGTCAAAAGGGCCATCTGAAAAAAGTGTAAAATCCAGAAAGGCAGGACAGGCCATGGAGAACTGGGAGCCTTGTTATGCTGATGGGCGGGATGTAAATTGCCAACAGACACTCGGGAGAAGTGTATGGTGTTTCCTGAAACATCTAAAAAACAAAGCAACAGAGCCTAGGGCACTTCCACTTATGGTCCTATAGCTTAGGGAAATTAAAATCAAAAAGACACAGCCACCCCAAAGTTTGGGACGCCTCTGTTTACAAGAACCTCGTGTACAGTACAAGTTCAACATCGCAGAAAGTGAAAAATGGATAAAGAAGTTGTGGTATTTACTTACAAAGCAATATCACTCAGCAATGAAATCTATGTCATCAGGCCCTTAGCAGCACAATGAGTGGATTCAGGTATGATGATTCTAACTGAAATAAGTCACACAGAAAAAGAAACATCATAAGATATCAGTAATACACGGAATGTAAACTTGGCTACACAGGAACTGAATTACAGAACAGAACAGGGTCTCAAATTTAGAAAACCAACTTATGCTTGCTTAAGGGGAAAGGTGAGTTGGGGTGCTGCATAAAACCAGAGATTGAAATGAGCACAGATAAAGTTCCTTAAGCCAAATATGGAATAGACAAGAGCTACTCCTTGCTCAACGAAATGGACTCAACACCGCATATTAAATGCCTAAGAATGTACCTGACTAGTAAGTATCTTAAAACCTATGGATTGCTATGTCTCCGAAAGAGAATCAAGCATGTGTACAGGGGCATAAACGCAGCAGTGATAGGATTGGAGAGGTTCGGTGAGCAAATGAAGACCCTTTGAAGTCATATTGCATGGTACCCATTCCACGGGTTTCAACTACCCAGGTTTAAGGTATTCTTCCTTCAGCTAAAACATGCATGTGGAACCTAGAGTATGATCAACCATGTGATCGGGAGACGTGTTCAAATATGTCTCAGTTTTCGTACCCTGGTACTCGGGTGCAACATTCCAGACGCTTTACTAACACCCTCCCGACTTGGAGAGTCAGTCCCTTTAACCTCCTGTTTGGCCCAGTTTGCAATTTCTGCGGAAGATGAACAGGAATAGCGAGAACCAATGAGAGACTAGCTGGAAGGTGTCTGGACGGGCAAATTTAACTCTCATTTCCCACCAGGAAGAGGAATTAACCAAAGGCTCAGCGTGCCGTGCCGGAACCAGATTAGGGCCTGAAGCCATCCTGCGGTGTTGCGGCCAGCTCAAAAGAAAGCGAGTTGAAGAAAGGAGCTCAGGGGCACTGTAATTCACAAACCTGCAGAGTTATAAATGACAGCTATCGTCCAAAAATATACTGAAGTAAGGCTGCCCAGAGGACTTGAAAGCGGGGCAGAATTGCAGGAAACCGATTTCAGGAGGCAGACTGGAATTGCATTGAAAGCATAGGAAAAGAGGCAGAACGTCCACAATGATGCACTTGGCCAAAAAGGGCGTATGCGTTTTTTCCTGAATATATTCAGGAAAAAACGCATACGCCCTTTTTGGCCAACCAAGCAAGCTTGCAAAGGAAATCTGCACTACAATGAAGTCTCACTTCCCCCCGGTCAAAAGGGCCATCTGAAAAAAGTGTAAAATCCAGAAAGGCAGGACAGGCCATGGAGAACTGGGAGCCTTGTTATGCTGATGGGCGGGATGTAAATTGCCAACAGACACTCGGGAGAAGTGTATGGTGTTTCCTGAAACATCTAAAAAACAAAGCAACAGAGCCTAGGGCACTTCCACTTATGGTCCTATAGCTTAGGGAAATTAAAATCAAAAAGACACAGCCACCCCAAAGTTTGGGACGCCTCTGTTTACAAGAACCTCGTTTACCGTACAAGTTCAACATCGCAGAAAGTGAAAAATGGATAAAGAAGTTGTGGTATTTACTTACAAAGCAATATCACTCAGCAATGAAATCTATGTCATCAGGCCCTTAGCAGCACAATGAGTGGATTCAGGTATGATGATTCTAACTGAAATAAGTCACACAGAAAAAGAAACATCATAAGATATCAGGAATACACGGAATGTAAACTTGGCTACACAGGAACTGAATTACAGAACAGAACAGGGTCTCAAATGTAGAAAACCAACTTATGCTTGCTTAAGGGGAAAGGTGAGTTGGGGTGCTGCATAAAACCAGAGATTGAAATGAGCACAGATAAAGTTCCTTAAGCCAAATATGGAATAGACAAGAGCTACTCCTTGCTCAACGAAATGGACTCAACACCGCATATTAAATGCCTAAGAATGTACCTGACTAGTAAGTATCTTAAAACCTATGGATTGCTATGTCTCCGAAAGAGAATCAAGCATGTGTACAGGGGCATAAACGCAGCAGTGATAGGATTGGAGAGGTTCGGTGAGCAAATGAAGACCCTTTGAAGTCATATTGCATGGTACCCATTCCACGGGTTTCAACTACCCAGGTTTAAGGTATTCTTCCTTCAGCTAAAACATGCATGTGGAACCTAGAGTATGATCAACCATGTGATCGGGAGACGTGTTCAAATATGTCTCAGTTTTCGTACCCTGGTACTCGGGTGCAACATTCCAGACGCTTTACTAACACCCTCCCGACTTGGAGAGTCAGTCCCTTTAACCTCCTGTTTGGCCCAGTTTGCAATTTCTGCGGAAGATGAACAGGAATAGCGAGAACCAATGAGAGACTAGCTGGAAGGTGTCTGGACGGGCAAATTTAACTCTCATTTCCCACCAGGAAGAGGAATTAACCAAAGGCTCAGCGTGCCGTGCCGGAACCAGATTAGGGCCTGAAGCCATCCTGCGGTGTTGCGGCCAGCTCAAAAGAAAGCGAGTTGAAGAAAGGAGCTCAGGGGCACTGTAATTCACAAACCTGCAGAGTTATAAATGACAGCTATCGTCCAAAAATATACTGAAGTAAGGCTGCCCAGAGGACTTGAAAGCGGGGCAGAATTGCAGGAAACCGATTTCAGGAGGCAGACTGGAATTGCATTGAAAGCATAGGAAAAGAGGCAGAACGTCCACAATGATGCACTTGGCCAAAAAGGGCGTATGCGTTTTTTCCTGAATATATTCAGGAAAAAACGCATACGCCCTTTTTGGCCAACCAAGCAAGCTTGCAAAGGAAATCTGCACTACAATGAAGTCTCACTTCCCCCCGGTCAAAAGGGCCATCTGAAAAAAGTGTAAAATCCAGAAAGGCAGGACAGGCCATGGAGAACTGGGAGCCTTGTTATGCTGATGGGCGGGATGTAAATTGCCAACAGACACTCAGGAGAAGTGTATGGTGTTTCCTGAAACATCTAAAAAACAAAGCAACAGAGCCTAGGGCACTTCCACTTATGGTCCTATAGCTTAGGGAAATTAAAATCAAAAAGACACAGCCACCCCAAAGTTTGGGACGCCTCTGTTTACAAGAACCTCGTTTACCGTACAAGTTCAACATCGCAGAAAGTGAAAAATGGATAAAGAAGTTGTGGTATTTACTTACAAAGCAATATCACTCAGCAATGAAATCTATGTCATCAGGCCCTTAGCAGCACAATGAGTGGATTCAGGTATGATGATTCTAACTGAAATAAGTCACACAGAAAAAGAAACATCATAAGATATCAGTAATACACGGAATGTAAACTTGGCTACACAGGAACTGAATTACAGAACAGAACAGGGTCTCAAATTTAGAAAACCAACTTATGCTTGCTTAAGGGGAAAGGTGAGTTGGGGTGCTGCATAAAACCAGAGATTGAAATGAGCACAGATAAAGTTCCTTAAGCCAAATATGGAATAGACAAGAGCTACTCCTTGCTCAATGAAATGGACTCAACACCGCATATTAAATGCCTAAGAATGTACCTGACTAGTAAGTATCTTAAAACCTATGGATTGCTATGTCTCCGAAAGAGAATCAAGCATGTGTACAGGGGCATAAACGCAGCAGTGATAGGATTGGAGAGGTTCGGTGAGCAAATGAAGACCCTTTGAAGTCATATTGCATGGTACCCATTCCACGGGTTTCAACTACCCAGGTTTAAGGTATTCTTCCTTCAGCTAAAACATGCATGTGGAACCTAGAGTATGATCAACCATGTGATCGGGAGACGTGTTCAAATATGTCTCAGTTTTTGTACCCTGGTACTCGGGTGCAACATTCCAGACGCTTTACTAACACCCTCCCGACTTGGAGAGTCAGTCCCTTTAACCTCCTGTTTGGCCCAGTTTGCAATTTCTGCGGAAGATGAACAGGAATAGCGAGAACCAATGAGAGACTAGCTGGAAGGTGTCTGGACGGGCAAATTTAACTCTCATTTCCCACCAGGAAGAGGAATTAACCAAAGGCTCAGCGTGCCGTGCCGGAACCAGATTAGGGCCTGAAGCCATCCTGCGGTGTTGCGGCCAGCTCAAAAGAAAGCGAGTTGAAGAAAGGAGCTCAGGGGCACTGTAATTCACAAACCTGCAGAGTTATAAATGACAGCTATCGTCCAAAAATATACTGAAGTAAGGCTGCCCAGAGGACTTGAAAGCGGGGCAGAATTGCAGGAAACCGATTTCAGGAGGCAGACTGGAATTGCATTGAAAGCATAGGAAAAGAGGCAGAACGTCCACAATGATGCACTTGGCCAAAAAGGGCGTATGCGTTTTTTCCTGAATATATTCAGGAAAAAACGCATACGCCCTTTTTGGCCAACCAAGCAAGCTTGCAAAGGAAATCTGCACTACAATGAAGTCTCACTTCCCCCCGGTCAAAAGGGCCATCTGAAAAAAGTGTAAAATCCAGAAAGGCAGGACAGGCCATGGAGAACTGGGAGCCTTGTTATGCTGATGGGCGGGATGTAAATTGCCAACAGACACTCGGGAGAAGTGTATGGTGTTTCCTGAAACATCTAAAAAACAAAGCAACAGAGCCTAGGGCACTTCCACTTATGGTCCTATAGCTTAGGGAAATTAAAATCAAAAAGACACAGCCACCCCAAAGTTTGGGACGCCTCTGTTTACAAGAACCTCGTGTACAGTACAAGTTCAACATCGCAGAAAGTGAAAAATGGATAAAGAAGTTGTGGTATTTACTTACAAAGCAATATCACTCAGCAATGAAATCTATGTCATCAGGCCCTTAGCAGCACAATGAGTGGATTCAGGTATGATGATTCTAACTGAAATAAGTCACACAGAAAAAGAAACATCATAAGATATCAGTAATACACGGAATGTAAACTTGGCTACACAGGAACTGAATTACAGAACAGAACAGGGTCTCAAATTTAGAAAACCAACTTATGCTTGCTTAAGGGTAAAGGTGAGTTGGGGTGCTGCATAAAACCAGAGATTGAAATGAGCACAGATAAAGTTCCTTAAGCCAAATATGGAATAGACAAGAGCTACTCCTTGCTCAACGAAATGGACTCAACACCGCATATTAAATGGCTAAGAATGTACCTGACTAGTAAGTATCTTAAAACCTATGGATTGCTATGTCTCCGAAAGAGAATCAAGCATGTGTACAGGGGCATAAACGCAGCAGTGATAGGATTGGAGAGGTTCGGTGAGCAAATGAAGACCCTTTGAAGTCATATTGCATGGTACCCATTCCACGGGTTTCAACTACCCAGGTTTAAGGTATTCTTCCTTCAGCTAAAACATGCATGTGGAACCTAGAGTATGATCAACCATGTGATCGGGAGACGTGTTCAAATATGTCTCAGTTTTCGTACCCTGGTACTCGGGTGCAACATTCCAGACGCTTTACTAACACCCTCCCGACTTGGAGAGTCAGTCCCTTTAACCTCCTGTTTGGCCCAGTTTGCAATTTCTGCGGAAGATGAACAGGAATAGCGAGAACCAATGAGAGACTAGCTGGAAGGTGTCTGGACGGGCAAATTTAACTCTCATTTCCCACCAGGAAGAGGAATTAACCAAAGGCTCAGCGTGCCGTGCCGGAACCAGATTAGGGCCTGAAGCCATCCTGCGGTGTTGCGGCCAGCTCAAAAGAAAGCGAGTTGAAGAAAGGAGCTCAGGGGCACTGTAATTCACAAACCTGCAGAGTTATAAATGACAGCTATCGTCCAAAAATATACTGAAGTAAGGCTGCCCAGAGGACTTGAAAGCGGGGCAGAATTGCAGGAAACCGATTTCAGGAGGCAGACTGGAATTGCATTGAAAGCATAGGAAAAGAGGCAGAACGTCCACAATGATGCACTTGGCCAAAAAGGGCGTATGCGTTTTTTCCTGAATATATTCAGGAAAAAACGCATACGCCCTTTTTGGCCAACCAAGCAAGCTTGCAAAGGAAATCTGCACTACAATGAAGTCTCACTTCCCCCCGGTCAAAAGGGCCATCTGAAAAAAGTGTAAAATCCAGAAAGGCAGGACAGGCCATGGAGAACTGGGAGCCTTGTTATGCTGATGGGCGGGATGTAAATTGCCAACAGACACTCGGGAGAAGTGTATGGTGTTTCCTGAAACATCTACAAAACAAAGCAACAGAGCCTAGGGCACTTCCACTTATGGTCCTATAGCTTAGGGAAATTAAAATCAAAAAGACACAGCCACCCCAAAGTTTGGGACGCCTCTGTTTACAAGAACCTCGTGTACCGTACAAGTTCAACATCGCAGAAAGTGAAAAATGGATAAAGAAGTTGTGGTATTTACTTACAAAGCAATATCACTCAGCAATGAAATCTATGTCATCAGGCCCTTAGCAGCACAATGAGTGGATTCAGGTATGATGATTCTAACTGAAATAAGTCACACAGAAAAAGAAACATCATAAGATATCAGTAATACACGGAATGTAAACTTGGCTACACAGGAACTGAATTACAGAACAGAACAGGGTCTCAAATTTAGAAAACCAACTTATGCTTGCTTAAGGGGAAAGGTGAGTTGGGGTGCTGCATAAAACCAGAGATTGAAATGAGCACAGATAAAGTTCCTTAAGCCAAATATGGAATAGACAAGAGCTACTCCTTGCTCAACGAAATGGACTCAACACCGCATATTAAATGGCTAAGAATGTACCTGACTAGTAAGTATCTTAAAACCTATGGATTGCTATGTCTCCGAAAGAGAATCAAGCATGTGTACAGGGGCATAAACGCAGCAGTGATAGGATTGGAGAGGTTCGGTGAGCAAATGAAGACCCTTTGAAGTCATATTGCATGGTACCCATTCCACGGGTTTCAACTACCCAGGTTTAAGGTATTCTTCCTTCAGCTAAAACATGCATGTGGAACCTAGAGTATGATCAACCATGTGATCGGGAGACGTGTTCAAATATGTCTCAGTTTTCGTACCCTGGTACTCGGGTGCAACATTCCAGACGCTTTACTAACACCCTCCCGACTTGGAGAGTCAGTCCCTTTAACCTCCTGTTTGGCCCAGTTTGCAATTTCTGCGGAAGATGAACAGGAATAGCGAGAACCAATGAGAGACTAGCTGGAAGGTGTCTGGACGGGCAAATTTAACTCTCATTTCCCACCAGGAAGAGGAATTAACCAAAGGCTCAGCGTGCCGTGCCGGAACCAGATTAGGGCCTGAAGCCATCCTGCGGTGTTGCGGCCAGCTCAAAAGAAAGCGAGTTGAAGAAAGGAGCTCAGGGGCACTGTAATTCACAAACCTGCAGAGTTATAAATGACAGCTATCGTCCAAAAATATACTGAAGTAAGGCTGCCCAGAGGACTTGAAAGCGGGGCAGAATTGCAGGAAACCGATTTCAGGAGGCAGACTGGAATTGCATTGAAAGCATAGGAAAAGAGGCAGAACGTCCACAATGATGCACTTGGCCAAAAAGGGCGTATGCGTTTTTTCCTGAATATATTCAGGAAAAAACGCATACGCCCTTTTTGGCCAACCAAGCAAGCTTGCAAAGGAAATCTGCACTACAATGAAGTCTCACTTCCCCCCGGTCAAAAGGGCCATCTGAAAAAAGTGTAAAATCCAGAAAGGCAGGACAGGCCATGGAGAACTGGGAGCCTTGTTATGCTGATGGGCGGGATGTAAATTGCCAACAGACACTCGGGAGAAGTGTATGGTGTTTCCTGAAACATCTAAAAAACAAAGCAACAGAGCCTAGGGCACTTCCACTTATGGTCCTATAGCTTAGGGAAATTAAAATCAAAAAGACACAGCCACCCCAAAGTTTGGGACGCCTCTGTTTACAAGAACCTCGTTTACCGTACAAGTTCAACATCGCAGAAAGTGAAAAATGGATAAAGAAGTTGTGGTATTTACTTACAAAGCAATATCACTCAGCAATGAAATCTATGTCATCAGGCCCTTAGCAGCACAATGAGTGGATTCAGGTATGATGATTCTAACTGAAATAAGTCACACAGAAAAAGAAACATCATAAGATATCAGTAATACACGGAATGTAAACTTGGCTACACAGGAACTGAATTACAGAACAGAACAGGGTCTCAAATTTAGAAAACCAACTTATGCTTGCTTAAGGGGAAAGGTGAGTTGGGGTGCTGCATAAAACCAGAGATTGAAATGAGCACAGATAAAGTTCCTTAAGCCAAATATGGAATAGACAAGAGCTACTCCTTGCTCAACGAAATGGACTCAACACCGCATATTAAATGCCTAAGAATGTACCTGACTAGTAAGTATCTTAAAACCTATGGATTGCTATGTCTCCGAAAGAGAATCAAGCATGTGTACAGGGGCATAAACGCAGCAGTGATAGGATTGGAGAGGTTCGGTGAGCAAATGAAGACCCTTTGAAGTCATATTGCATGGTACCCATTCCACGGGTTTCAACTACCCAGGTTTAAGGTATTCTTCCTTCAGCTAAAACATGCATGTGGAACCTAGAGTATGATCAACCATGTGATCGGGAGACGTGTTCAAATATGTCTCAGTTTTCGTACCCTGGTACTCGGGTGCAACATTCCAGACGCTTTACTAACACCCTCCCGACTTGGAGAGTCAGTCCCTTTAACCTCCTGTTTGGCCCAGTTTGCAATTTCTGCGGAAGATGAACAGGAATAGCGAGAACCAATGAGAGACTAGCTGGAAGGTGTCTGGACGGGCAAATTTAACTCTCATTTCCCACCAGGAAGAGGAATTAACCAAAGGCTCAGCGTGCCGTGCCGGAACCAGATTAGGGCCTGAAGCCATCCTGCGGTGTTGCGGCCAGCTCAAAAGAAAGCGAGTTGAAGAAAGGAGCTCAGGGGCACTGTAATTCACAAACCTGCAGAGTTATAAATGACAGCTATCGTCCAAAAATATACTGAAGTAAGGCTGCCCAGAGGACTTGAAAGCGGGGCAGAATTGCAGGAAACCGATTTCAGGAGGCAGACTGGAATTGCATTGAAAGCATAGGAAAAGAGGCAGAACGTCCACAATGATGCACTTGGCCAAAAAGGGCGTATGCGTTTTTTTCTGAATATATTCAGGAAAAAACGCATACGCCCTTTTTGGCCAACCAAGCAAGCTTGCAAAGGAAATCTGCACTACAATGAAGTCTCACTTCCCCCCGGTCAAAAGGGCCATCTGAAAAAAGTGTAAAATCCAGAAAGGCAGGACAGGCCATGGAGAACTGGGAGCCTTGTTATGCTGATGGGCGGGATGTAAATTGCCAACAGACACTCGGGAGAAGTGTATGGTGTTTCCTGAAACATCTAAAAAACAAAGCAACAGAGCCTAGGGCACTTCCACTTATGGTCCTATAGCTTAGGGAAATTAAAATCAAAAAGACACAGCCACCCCAAAGTTTGGGACGCCTCTGTTTACAAGAACCTCGTTTACCGTACAAGTTCAACATCGCAGAAAGTGAAAAATGGATAAAGAAGTTGTGGTATTTACTTACAAAGCAATATCACTCAGCAATGAAATCTATGTCATCAGGCCCTTAGCAGCACAATGAGTGGATTCAGGTATGATGATTCTAACTGAAATAAGTCACACAGAAAAAGAAACATCATAAGATATCAGTAATACACGGAATGTAAACTTGGCTACACAGGAACTGAATTACAGAACAGAACAGGGTCTCAAATTTAGAAAACCAACTTATGCTTGCTTAAGGGGAAAGGTGAGTTGGGGTGCTGCATAAAACCAGAGATTGAAATGAGCACAGATAAAGTTCCTTAAGCCAAATATGGAATAGACAAGAGCTACTCCTTGCTCAACGAAATGGACTCAACACCGCATATTAAATGCCTAAGAATGTACCTGACTAGTAAGTATCTTAAAACCTATGGATTGCTATGTCTCCGAAAGAGAATCAAGCATGTGTACAGGGGCATAAACGCAGCAGTGATAGGATTGGAGAGGTTCGGTGAGCAAATGAAGACCCTTTGAAGTCATATTGCATGGTACCCATTCCACGGGTTTCAACTACCCAGGTTTAAGGTATTCTTCCTTCAGCTAAAACATGCATGTGGAACCTAGAGTATGATCAACCATGTGATCGGGAGACGTGTTCAAATATGTCTCAGTTTTCGTACCCTGGTACTCGGGTGCAACATTCCAGACGCTTTACTAACACCCTCCCGACTTGGAGAGTCAGTCCCTTTAACCTCCTGTTTGGCCCAGTTTGCAATTTCTGCGGAAGATGAACAGGAATAGCGAGAACCAATGAGAGACTAGCTGGAAGGTGTCTGGACGGGCAAATTTAACTCTCATTTCCCACCAGGAAGAGGAATTAACCAAAGGCTCAGCGTGCCGTGCCGGAACCAGATTAGGGCCTGAAGCCATCCTGCGGTGTTGCGGCCAGCTCAAAAGAAAGCGAGTTGAAGAAAGGAGCTCAGGGGCACTGTAATTCACAAACCTGCAGAGTTATAAATGACAGCTATCGTCCAAAAATATACTGAAGTAAGGCTGCCCAGAGGACTTGAAAGCGGGGCAGAATTGCAGGAAACCGATTTCAGGAGGCAGACTGGAATTGCATTGAAAGCATAGGAAAAGAGGCAGAACGTCCACAATGATGCACTTGGCCAAAAAGGGCGTATGCGTTTTTTCCTGAATATATTCAGGAAAAAACGCATACGCCCTTTTTGGCCAACCAAGCAAGCTTGCAAAGGAAATCTGCACTACAATGAAGTCTCACTTCCCCCCGGTCAAAAGGGCCATCTGAAAAAAGTGTAAAATCCAGAAAGGCAGGACAGGCCATGGAGAACTGGGAGCCTTGTTATGCTGATGGGCGGGATGTAAATTGCCAACAGACACTCGGGAGAAGTGTATGGTGTTTCCTGAAACATCTAAAAAACAAAGCAACAGAGCCTAGGGCACTTCCACTTATGGTCCTATAGCTTAGGGAAATTAAAATCAAAAAGACACAGCCACCCCAAAGTTTGGGACGCCTCTGTTTACAAGAACCTCGTGTACAGTACAAGTTCAACATCGCAGAAAGTGAAAAATGGATAAAGAAGTTGTGGTATTTACTTACAAAGCAATATCACTCAGCAATGAAATCTATGTCATCAGGCCCTTAGCAGCACAATGAGTGGATTCAGGTATGATGATTCTAACTGAAATAAGTCACACAGAAAAAGAAACATCATAAGATATCAGGAATACACGGAATGTAAACTTGGCTACACAGGAACTGAATTACAGAACAGAACAGGGTCTCAAATTTAGAAAACCAACTTATGCTTGCTTAAGGGGAAAGGTGAGTTGGGGTGCTGCATAAAACCAGAGATTGAAATGAGCACAGATAAAGTTCCTTAAGCCAAATATGGAATAGACAAGAGCTACTCCTTGCTCAACGAAATGGACTCAACACCGCATATTAAATGGCTAAGAATGTACCTGACTAGTAAGTATCTTAAAACCTATGGATTGCTATGTCTCCGAAAGAGAATCAAGCATGTGTACAGGGGCATAAACGCAGCAGTGATAGGATTGGAGAGGTTCGGTGAGCAAATGAAGACCCTTTGAAGTCATATTGCATGGTACCCATTCCACGGGTTTCAACTACCCAGGTTTAAGGTATTCTTCCTTCAGCTAAAACATGCATGTGGAACCTAGAGTATGATCAACCATGTGATCGGGAGACGTGTTCAAATATGTCTCAGTTTTCGTACCCTGGTACTCGGGTGCAACATTCCAGACGCTTTACTAACACCCTCCCGACTTGGAGAGTCAGTCCCTTTAACCTCCTGTTTGGCCCAGTTTGCAATTTCTGCGGAAGATGAACAGGAATAGCGAGAACCAATGAGAGACTAGCTGGAAGGTGTCTGGACGGGCAAATTTAACTCTCATTTCCCACCAGGAAGAGGAATTAACCAAAGGCTCAGCGTGCCGTGCCGGAACCAGATTAGGGCCTGAAGCCATCCTGCGGTGTTGCGGCCAGCTCAAAAGAAAGCGAGTTGAAGAAAGGAGCTCAGGGGCACTGTAATTCACAAACCTGCAGAGTTATAAATGACAGCTATCGTCCAAAAATATACTGAAGTAAGGCTGCCAAGAGGACTTGAAAGCGGGGCAGAATTGCAGGAAACCGATTTCAGGAGGCAGACTGGAATTGCATTGAAAGCATAGGAAAAGAGGCAGAACGTCCACAATGATGCACTTGGCCAAAAAGGGCGTATGCGTTTTTTCCTGAATATATTCAGGAAAAAACGCATACGCCCTTTTTGGCCAACCAAGCAAGCTTGCAAAGGAAATCTGCACTACAATGAAGTCTCACTTCCCCCCGGTCAAAAGGGCCATCTGAAAAAAGTGTAAAATCCAGAAAGGCAGGACAGGCCATGGAGAACTGGGAGCCTTGTTATGCTGATGGGCGGGATGTAAATTGCCAACAGACACTCGGGAGAAGTGTATGGTGTTTCCTGAAACATCTACAAAACAAAGCAACAGAGCCTAGGGCACTTCCACTTATGGTCCTATAGCTTAGGGAAATTAAAATCAAAAAGACACAGCCACCCCAAAGTTTGGGACGCCTCTGTTTACAAGAACCTCGTGTACCGTACAAGTTCAACATCGCAGAAAGTGAAAAATGGATAAAGAAGTTGTGGTATTTACTTACAAAGCAATATCACTCAGCAATGAAATCTATGTCATCAGGCCCTTAGCAGCACAATGAGTGGATTCAGGTATGATGATTCTAACTGAAATAAGTCACACAGAAAAAGAAACATCATAAGATATCAGGAATACACGGAATGTAAACTTGGCTACACAGGAACTGAATTACAGAACAGAACAGGGTCTCAAATTTAGAAAACCAACTTATGCTTGCTTAAGGGGAAAGGTGAGTTGGGGTGCTGCATAAAACCAGAGATTGAAATGAGCACAGATAAAGTTCCTTAAGCCAAATATGGAATAGACAAGAGCTACTCCTTGCTCAACGAAATGGACTCAACACCGCATATTAAATGCCTAAGAATGTACCTGACTAGTAAGTATCTTAAAACCTATGGATTGCTATGTCTCCGAAAGAGAATCAAGCATGTGTACAGGGGCATAAACGCAGCAGTGATAGGATTGGAGAGGTTCGGTGAGCAAATGAAGACCCTTTGAAGTCATATTGCATGGTACCCATTCCACGGGTTTCAACTACCCAGGTTTAAGGTATTCTTCCTTCAGCTAAAACATGCATGTGGAACCTAGAGTATGATCAACCATGTGATCGGGAGACGTGTTCAAATATGTCTCAGTTTTCGTACCCTGGTACTCGGGTGCAACATTCCAGACGCTTTACTAACACCCTCCCGACTTGGAGAGTCAGTCCCTTTAACCTCCTGTTTGGCCCAGTTTGCAATTTCTGCGGAAGATGAACAGGAATAGCGAGAACCAATGAGAGACTAGCTGGAAGGTGTCTGGACGGGCAAATTTAACTCTCATTTCCCACCAGGAAGAGGAATTAACCAAAGGCTCAGCGTGCCGTGCCGGAACCAGATTAGGGCCTGAAGCCATCCTGCGGTGTTGCGGCCAGCTCAAAAGAAAGCGAGTTGAAGAAAGGAGCTCAGGGGCACTGTAATTCACAAACCTGCAGAGTTATAAATGACAGCTATCGTCCAAAAATATACTGAAGTAAGGCTGCCCAGAGGACTTGAAAGCGGGGCAGAATTGCAGGAAACCGATTTCAGGAGGCAGACTGGAATTGCATTGAAAGCATAGGAAAAGAGGCAGAACGTCCACAATGATGCACTTGGCCAAAAAGGGCGTATGCGTTTTTTCCTGAATATATTCAGGAAAAAACGCATACGCCCTTTTTGGCCAACCAAGCAAGCTTGCAAAGGAAATCTGCACTACAATGAAGTCTCACTTCCCCCCGGTCAAAAGGGCCATCTGAAAAAAGTGTAAAATCCAGAAAGGCAGGACAGGCCATGGAGAACTGGGAGCCTTGTTATGCTGATGGGCGGGATGTAAATTGCCAACAGACACTCGGGAGAAGTGTATGGTGTTTCCTGAAACATCTAAAAAACAAAGCAACAGAGCCTAGGGCACTTCCACTTATGGTCCTATAGCTTAGGGAAATTAAAATCAAAAAGACACAGCCACCCCAAAGTTTGGGACGCCTCTGTTTACAAGAACCTCGTTTACCGTACAAGTTCAACATCGCAGAAAGTGAAAAATGGATAAAGAAGTTGTGGTATTTACTTACAAAGCAATATCACTCAGCAATGAAATCTATGTCATCAGGCCCTTAGCAGCACAATGAGTGGATTCAGGTATGATGATTCTAACTGAAATAAGTCACACAGAAAAAGAAACATCATAAGATATCAGTAATACACGGAATGTAAACTTGGCTACACAGGAACTGAATTACAGAACAGAACAGGGTCTCAAATTTAGAAAACCAACTTATGCTTGCTTAAGGGGAAAGGTGAGTTGGGGTGCTGCATAAAACCAGAGATTGAAATGAGCACAGATAAAGTTCCTTAAGCCAAATATGGAATAGACAAGAGCTACTCCTTGCTCAACGAAATGGACTCAACACCGCATATTAAATGCCTAAGAATGTACCTGACTAGTAAGTATCTTAAAACCTATGGATTGCTATGTCTCCGAAAGAGAATCAAGCATGTGTACAGGGGCATAAACGCAGCAGTGATAGGATTGGAGAGGTTCGGTGAGCAAATGAAGACCCTTTGAAGTCATATTGCATGGTACCCATTCCACGGGTTTCAACTACCCAGGTTTAAGGTATTCTTCCTTCAGCTAAAACATGCATGTGGAACCTAGAGTATGATCAACCATGTGATCGGGAGACGTGTTCAAATATGTCTCAGTTTTCGTACCCTGGTACTCGGGTGCAACATTCCAGACGCTTTACTAACACCCTCCCGACTTGGAGAGTCAGTCCCTTTAACCTCCTGTTTGGCCCAGTTTGCAATTTCTGCGGAAGATGAACAGGAATAGCGAGAACCAATGAGAGACTAGCTGGAAGGTGTCTGGACGGGCAAATTTAACTCTCATTTCCCACCAGGAAGAGGAATTAACCAAAGGCTCAGCGTGCCGTGCCGGAACCAGATTAGGGCCTGAAGCCATCCTGCGGTGTTGCGGCCAGCTCAAAAGAAAGCGAGTTGAAGAAAGGAGCTCAGGGGCACTGTAATTCACAAACCTGCAGAGTTATAAATGACAGCTATCGTCCAAAAATATACTGAAGTAAGGCTGCCCAGAGGACTTGAAAGCGGGGCAGAATTGCAGGAAACCGATTTCAGGAGGCAGACTGGAATTGCATTGAAAGCATAGGAAAAGAGGCAGAACGTCCACAATGATGCACTTGGCCAAAAAGGGCGTATGCGTTTTTTCCTGAATATATTCAGGAAAAAACGCATACGCCCTTTTTGGCCAACCAAGCAAGCTTGCAAAGGAAATCTGCACTACAATGAAGTCTCACTTCCCCCCGGTCAAAAGGGCCATCTGAAAAAAGTGTAAAATCCAGAAAGGCAGGACAGGCCATGGAGAACTGGGAGCCTTGTTATGCTGATGGGCGGGATGTAAATTGCCAACAGACACTCGGGAGAAGTGTATGGTGTTTCCTGAAACATCTAAAAAACAAAGCAACAGAGCCTAGGGCACTTCCACTTATGGTCCTATAGCTTAGGGAAATTAAAATCAAAAGACACAGCCACCCAAAGTTTGGGACGCCTCTGTTTACAAGAACCTCGTTTACCGTACAAGTTCAACATCGCAGAAAGTGAAAATGGATAAAGAAGTTGTGGTATTTACTTACAAAGCAATATCACTCAGCAATGAAATCTATGTCATCAGGCCCTTAGCAGCACAATGAGTGGATTCAGGTATGATGATTCTAACTGAAATAAGTCACACAGAAAAAGAAACATCATAAGATATCAGTAATACACGGAATGTAAACTTGGCTACACAGGAACTGAATTACAGAACAGAACAGGGTCTCAAATTTAGAAAACCAACTTATGCTTGCTTAAGGGGAAAGGTGAGTTGGGGTGCTGCATAAAACCAGAGATTGAAATGAGCACAGATAAAGTTCCTTAAGCCAAATATGGAATAGACAAGAGCTACTCCTTGCTCAACGAAATGGACTCAACACCGCATATTAAATGGCTAAGAATGTACCTGACTAGTAAGTATCTTAAAACCTATGGATTGCTATGTCTCCGAAAGAGAATCAAGCATGTGTACAGGGGCATAAACGCAGCAGTGATAGGATTGGAGAGGTTCGGTGAGCAAATGAAGACCCTTTGAAGTCATATTGCATGGTACCCATTCCACGGGTTTCAACTACCCAGGTTTAAGGTATTCTTCCTTCAGCTAAAACATGCATGTGGAACCTAGAGTATGATCAACCATGTGATCGGGAGACGTGTTCAAATATGTCTCAGTTTTCGTACCCTGGTACTCGGGTGCAACATTCCAGACGCTTTACTAACACCCTCCCGACTTGGAGAGTCAGTCCCTTTAACCTCCTGTTTGGCCCAGTTTGCAATTTCTGCGGAAGATGAACAGGAATAGCGAGAACCAATGAGAGACTAGCTGGAAGGTGTCTGGACGGGCAAATTTAACTCTCATTTCCCACCAGGAAGAGGAATTAACCAAAGGCTCAGCGTGCCGTGCCGGAAGAACCAGATTAGGGCCTGAAGCCATCCTGCGGTGTTGCGGCCAGCTCAAAAGAAAGCGAGTTGAAGAAAGGAGCTCAGGGGCACTGTAATTCACAAACCTGCAGAGTTATAAATGACAGCTATCGTCCAAAAATATACTGAAGTAAGGCTGCCCAGAGGACTTGAAAGCGGGGCAGAATTGCAGGAAACCGATTTCAGGAGGCAGACTGGAATTGCATTGAAAGCATAGGAAAAGAGGCAGAACGTCCACAATGATGCACTTGGCCAAAAAGGGCGTATGCGTTTTTTCCTGAATATATTCAGGAAAAAACGCATACGCCCTTTTTGGCCAACCAAGCAAGCTTGCAAAGGAAATCTGCACTACAATGAAGTCTCACTTCCCCCCGGTCAAAAGGGCCATCTGAAAAAAGTGTAAAATCCAGAAAGGCAGGACAGGCCATGGAGAACTGGGAGCCTTGTTATGCTGATGGGCGGGATGTAAATTGCCAACAGACACTCAGGAGAAGTGTATGGTGTTTCCTGAAACATCTAAAAAACAAAGCAACAGAGCCTAGGGCACTTCCACTTATGGTCCTATAGCTTAGGGAAATTAAAATCAAAAAGACACAGCCACCCCAAAGTTTGGGACGCCTCTGTTTACAAGAACCTCGTTTACCGTACAAGTTCAACATCGCAGAAAGTGAAAAATGGATAAAGAAGTTGTGGTATTTACTTACAAAGCAATATCACTCAGCAATGAAATCTATGTCATCAGGCCCTTAGCAGCACAATGAGTGGATTCAGGTATGATGATTCTAACTGAAATAAGTCACACAGAAAAAGAAACATCATAAGATATCAGTAATACACGGAATGTAAACTTGGCTACACAGGAACTGAATTACAGAACAGAACAGGGTCTCAAATTTAGAAAACCAACTTATGCTTGCTTAAGGGGAAAGGTGAGTTGGGGTGCTGCATAAAACCAGAGATTGAAATGAGCACAGATAAAGTTCCTTAAGCCAAATATGGAATAGACAAGAGCTACTCCTTGCTCAACGAAATGGACTCAACACCGCATATTAAATGCCTAAGAATGTACCTGACTAGTAAGTATCTTAAAACCTATGGATTGCTATGTCTCCGAAAGAGAATCAAGCATGTGTACAGGGGCATAAACGCAGCAGTGATAGGATTGGAGAGGTTCGGTGAGCAAATGAAGACCCTTTGAAGTCATATTGCATGGTACCCATTCCACGGGTTTCAACTACCCAGGTTTAAGGTATTCTTCCTTCAGCTAAAACATGCATGTGGAACCTAGAGTATGATCAACCATGTGATCGGGAGACGTGTTCAAATATGTCTCAGTTTCGTACCCTGGTACTCGGGTGCAACATTCCAGACGCTTTACTAACACCCTCCCGACTTGGAGAGTCAGTCCCTTTAACCTCCTGTTTGGCCCAGTTTGCAATTTCTGCGGAAGATGAACAGGAATAGCGAGAACCAATGAGAGACTAGCTGGAAGGTGTCTGGACGGGCAAATTTAACTCTCATTTCCCACCAGGAAGAGGAATTAACCAAAGGCTCAGCGTGCCGTGCCGGAACCAGATTAGGGCCTGAAGCCATCCTGCGGTGTTGCGGCCAGCTCAAAAGAAAGCGAGTTGAAGAAAGGAGCTCAGGGGCACTGTAATTCACAAACCTGCAGAGTTATAAATGACAGCTATCGTCCAAAAATATACTGAAGTAAGGCTGCCCAGAGGACTTGAAAGCGGGGCAGAATTGCAGGAAACCGATTTCAGGAGGCAGACTGGAATTGCATTGAAAGCATAGGAAAAGAGGCAGAACGTCCACAATGATGCACTTGGCCAAAAAGGGCGTATGCGTTTTTTCCTGAATATATTCAGGAAAAAACGCATACGCCCTTTTTGGCCAACCAAGCAAGCTTGCAAAGGAAATCTGCACTACAATGAAGTCTCACTTCCCCCCGGTCAAAAGGGCCATCTGAAAAAAGTGTAAAATCCAGAAAGGCAGGACAGGCCATGGAGACTGGGAGCCTTGTTATGCTGATGGGCGGGATGTAAATTGCCAACAGACACTCAGGAGAAGTGTATGGTGTTTCCTGAAACATCTAAAAAACAAAGCAACAGAGCCTAGGGCACTTCCACTTATGGTCCTATAGCTTAGGGAAATTAAAATCAAAAAGACACAGCCACCCCAAAGTTTGGGACGCCTCTGTTTACAAGAACCTCGTTTACCGTACAAGTTCAACATCGCAGAAAGTGAAAAATGGATAAAGAAGTTGTGGTATTTACTTACAAAGCAATATCACTCAGCAATGAAATCTATGTCATCAGGCCCTTAGCAGCACAATGAGTGGATTCAGGTATGATGATTCTAACTGAAATAAGTCACACAGAAAAAGAAACATCATAAGATATCAGTAATACACGGAATGTAAACTTGGCTACACAGGAACTGAATTACAGAACAGAACAGGGTCTCAAATTTAGAAAACCAACTTATGCTTGCTTAAGGGGAAAGGTGAGTTGGGGTGCTGCATAAAACCAGA
>NW_027136253.1:0-50809 GCF_039906515.1 Pseudorca crassidens | reverse complement strand
GGGGAGAGTGTTAGTAAAGCATCTGGAATGTTGCACCCGAGTACCAGGGGACGAAAACTGAGACACATTTGAACACGTTTCCCGATCACACGGTGGATCATACTCTGGGTTCCACATGCATGTTTTAGCTGAAGGAAGAATCCCTTAAACCTGGAGAGTTTAGAACCATGGAATGGGTTCCATGCAATATGACTTCAAAGGGTCTGCATTTGCTCACCGAACCTCACCAATCCTATCACTGCTGCGTTTATGCTGCTGTACACACGCTGGATTCTCTTTCGGAGACATATAAATCCATAGGTTTTAAGATTCTTACTAGTCAGGTATATTCTTAGGCGTTTAATATGGGGTGTTGAGTCCACTTCGTTGAGCAAGCAGTAGCTCTTGTCTATTACATATTTGGCTTATGGAAAGGTATCTGTGCTAATTTCAATCTCTGGTTTTATGCAGCACCCCAACTCACCTTTCCCCTTAAGCAAGCATAAGTTGGTTTTCTACATTTTAGACCCTATTCTGTTTTGTAATTCAGTTCCTGTGTAGCCAAGTTTACATTCCGTGTATTAGTGATACCTTATGATGTTTCTTTTTCTGTGTGACTTATTTCACTTAGAATCATCGTACCTGAATCCACTCATTATGCTGCTACTGGCCTGATGACATAGATTTCATTGCTGAGTGATATTACATTGTACGTAAGTACCACAACTTTTTTATCCATTTTTCGCATTCTGCGATATTGAACTTGTACCGTAAACGAGGTTCTTGTAAACAGAGCTGTCCCAAACTTTGGGGTGGCTGTGTCTTTTTCATTTTAATTTCCCTAATCTATAGGACCATAAGTGGAAGTGCCCTAGGCTCTGTTGCTTGTTTTTTAGATGTTTCAGGAAACACCATACACTTCTCCAGAGTGGCTGTTGGCAATTTACATCCCGCCCATCAGCCTAAGTAGGCTCCCAGTTCTCCATCGTCTGTCCTGCCTTTCTGGATTTTACACTTTTTTCAGATGGCCCTTTTGACCGGGGGGCAGTGAGACTTCATTGTAGTGCAGATTTCCTTTGCAAGCTTGCTTGGTTGGCCAGAAAGGGCGTATGCGTTTCTTCCTGAATATATTCAGGAAGAAACGCATACGCCCTTTTTGGCCAAGTGCATCATTGTCGACGTTCTGAGTCTTTTCATATGTTTTCAATGCAGTTCCTGTCTACCTCTTGAAATCGGTTTCCTGCAATTCTGCCTTGCTGTCAGTGCCTCTTCATAGCCTTACCTCAATATACTTTTGGAAAATAGTTGGCCTTTATAACTCTGCAGGTTTTTGAAATGCAGTGGCCCTTAGCTCCATTTTTCAGCTCTTATTTTTGTGATCTTGCCTCATATCCACAGGATTTCTTCAGGCCCTATCCTTCTTCTGGGGCGCCTTGCTCTGCCTTTGGTTAATTCTTCTTCCTGATGTGAAATTAGAGTGATATGTGCCCATTGAAACCGCTACAGCTATTTTCTCACTGGTTCCCCCTATTCCCATTCATCCTCCGCACTAACTGCAGACTGTGCGATACCGGAACTTAAAGGCATTGACTCTCCATGTGGAGATGTTGTTAGTAAAGTGGCTGGAATGTTGATCCGGAGCCCCAGGAGAGGAAAATGAGGTGCGTTTTAGAAACCTTTCCCGATCATATGGTATACCATCTGCTGGATTCCCCATGCATGGTTTAGCTGTAGGAAGATTCCCTTCAACCTGGAGTGTTGGGACCCTTGGAATGAGTAGTATGAAGTATTGCATTAAACTTTCGGCAGTTGCTCACCAAAGCTCACCAATGCTCTCAGCCCCAAGTGTCCAGCCTTATGTCTTATCCAGCTGTGGGTTTATATGTGGTCATTACAGGTTGCATCACAGCCCCTGAGCGAATTTTGTAAGAATTTTTCTCTCTTTCATTGTTTCTGCGTTTTGGTTTTAAAATTTATTTCTATAATGGGGTTTAGCTCATTTTCACTGCTGTGTTTGTGCCGCTCTGCACACACTTGATTCCCTTATGGAGATATATCAATACATGGGTTTTAAGATTCTTATTACTCAGATATATTTCTCTGCGGTGTATAGGGTGTGTTGAGGCCAGTTCATTGAGCAAGGTGTAGATCTTGTCTAATACCTATTTGGTTTATTGAACGGTATCTGTGCTAATTTCAAACTCTGGTTTTATGCATCACCCCACCTCTCCTTTCCCCTTAAGCTGACATAAGTGTGTTTTCTAAATGTGAGACACTGTTCTGTTTTGTAATTCATTTTTTGTGCAGCCATATTTATCCTCCCTCTATAAGTGATATCTTATGATATGTTTCTTTTTCTGTTTGACTTATTTCAAGTAGTATTATCGGACCTAAATCCACTCTTTATCCTTCTACTAGCCTTATTACATTGATTTCATGGTGAAGAGATATTCCATTGTACATAAGTACCACATTTTCTTTATCCATTGTTCTCTTTCCTGGGATATTTAAGGTGTACTGAAGTTGAGGTTCTTGTAAACAGAGTAGCCCTAAACTGTGGTGTGCTTGTGTCTTGTTGATTTTTAGACTTCCCTAGATATACTTCCATGATTGGAAGTGCCCTATGCTCTGTAGCTCTGTTTTTTAGATGATTTAGGAACCACCATACACTTCTCCAGAGTGGCTCTCGGCAGTTCACACACTGTCCATCAGCGTATAAAGGCTCCCTGTTCTCCATGGCCTGTCCTGCATTTCTGGTTTTTACAATTTTTTCGGATGGCCCTTTTGACCGGTGGGAAATGAGACTTCTTTGTTGTGCACATTTGCATTGCTTGCTTGCTTGGTTGCCCATAAAGTGCGTATGCGTTTTTTCCTGGATATATTCAGGAAAAAACGCATACTCCCTTTTGGGCCAACTACATCATTGTCGAAATTCTGCCGCTTTTCATGTACTTTAAGGACGAGTCCAATCTATCTCTTGAAATCTGTTTCTTGCAATTCTGTCTTGCATTCAGATCCTCTTCTTTGCCTTACCTCAACATATTTTTGGACGTTAGTTTTCATTTATAACTCTGCAGGTTTGTGAATTGCAGTGACCCTGAGCTCCATTTTTTAAGTTGCTCTTTTGTGAGCTGGCCTCAAAGCCGCAGGATTGCTTCAGGCCCTATTTTGGCTCCGGCGAGGCGGGCTGAGCCTTTTTTTAATTCTTACTCTTAATGGGAAATTAGAGTGACATGTGCCCGTCCAAACCCCTACAACTATTCTCTCATTGGTTCCCCCTCTTCCCGTTCATCCTCCTCACAATTTGCAAAATGTGTGAAACAGAAGTTTAAATGTGCTGATTCTCTAAGTGGGGAGATTCTAAGTAACGTGGCTGGAATGATGAACAGGAGCACCAGGAGAGGATAAATGAGGTGCATTTTAGACACATCTCCCGATCACATGGTGTTTTCCATGCATGTTTTCCATGCATGTTTTAGCTGTAGGAAGATTCCTTGAACCTGCAGATTTGGGACCCATTGAATGGGTACCAGGTAGTATTACTTTAAAGGGTGTGCATTTCCTCACCCAACCTCACATTTCTCTTAGCGCGAACAGTTTCCAGCCTTATGTCTCATCCTGCTGTGGGTCTAGATGTGTTCAATCCATGTTGCATCACCGTCCCTGAGGAAAAGTTGTAAGAGGTTTTCTCTGTCTCTCTGTCGTTTATTTTTTTCAATTTATTACTATATTGGTTACAACTGATTTTCAAAGCTCTGTTTCTTGCTGCTGTACATCCACTTGATTCACGTACAGAGAGACATCAATAAATTCTTTTTCAGATTCTTACCAGTCATAGATATTCTTTTCCGGTGACTTGAGTGTGCTGAGTGCAGTTCTTTTAGCTACCGTGTAGGCCTTGTTGATTATCAGTTTGGTATTTGGAATGGTATCTTTGCTAATTTCAACCTCCTGGATGATGCCTCACCCCTCCCCACCTTTCCCGTTTAGCAGCCTTACGCATGTTTTCTACATATTTGACTATGTTTTTGTTTTGTAATTTATTTCATGTGTAGCCATTTTGGATTCCACCTTTAAGTGATATCTTATGATATGTGTCTTTTTCTTTTTGAATTATGTCACTTAGAATGATCATACGTAACTCCTCCGGAGTTGTTACAACTGGCCATATTTCATTGATTTCCAGGCTGAGTAATATTCCACTCTACATAAGTACCACATCTCTATCCATTTTTTCCCTCCAGAGACATTTAAGTTATATCCTAGTCGAGGATCTTTTAAACAGAGAGGCAGTAAACATTGGGGTGCCTGTGTCCTCTCGATTTTTGTTTTTCCCAAGATATACGCCCATGAGTGCAAGTGCCCTATGCTCTGTAGCTCATTTTTTAGATGCTTTAGTAAACACAATACACTTCTCCAGAATGGCCGTTGGCAATATACATTTCCACTATAAGCCTCACAGGGCTCCCTCTTCTCCTTGCCCTGTCCTGCATTTCTGGTGTTTACACTTTATGAGGATGGCTTTTCTGACTGATGCGAAGTGATATCTTTTGTAGTATTGATTTCCAGTGCCCACCTGTTTGGTTGGCTAAAAAAGTGTATGCCCTTTTCTTGAATATATACAGAAAAAAACGCATACAGCCTTTTTGGCCAACTGCAATGTTGGCAATGTTCAGCCCCTTTTCTTGTGCTTAATGGCGAGTCCTTTCTACCTCCTCAAATCCCTTTCCTGCCATTCTCCCTTGCTTACCAATCCTTTTCTTTGACTTTCCTCAAGACATTTTTCAGTGATAGATATTTTCAACTCTGCAGTTTCGTGAATTTTACTGCCCCTGAGTTCCATTGTTCAACTTGTGTTTATGGGAACTGGCCACAAAGCAGTGGGATTTCCTCAAGCCCTATACTGTTTCCATGGGCAACCCTAGCCTTTGGTCAATTCGTCTTCCTGATTGGAAATTAGAGTGACATGTGCCTGTCTGAACACCTAGGACTTGTCTCTCATTGTTCCTCATCCTTCCGCTTCATCCTCTGGGCAAATTCCAAACTGTACGCAACAGGATGTTGACAGTGCTGACATCTCCAAGTGGGGAGACTGTTAGTAAAGACGCTGGAGGGGTGAACCCGAGCACCAGGAGATGAGGAGATGAGATGCCTTTTCCAAATTCTTCCCGATCAGACGGTATACCATCCTCTGGGTGTGACAGACATGTTTTAGCAGTAGGAAGGGTCCCATTCATGTAAGGAGAACACCAGGGCTTTTTCAAAATCAGTGTCTCCCCGAAACCCAAACTGGGGAAATTTTTAAGCTACGGCTACACATATGTTCATTAAGGGCCTTGGGAAGTAGGCAGAGTCCAAACTTTAGATGATTGAAGTCTTCAGGGTCAGAAGCACTCACCACCGGCTTCCCTTAGGTTACACTTTAACTGTCATTGATAGATGATGTCAATAAAAATATCTATTCTTTTTCCGATTATTTCCCCTTATAGGTTATTGCAAAATATTGAGTGTAGTTCCCTGTGCTATACAGTAGTTCCTTGTTGATGATCTATTTTATACATAGCAGTGTGTATGTTTTAATTCCAAACTGTTAATTTATCCCTCCTCCCACCTTTCCCCTTTGATAATAATAAATTATAAGATTTTATACTTCTCAGAAATGGGGGAGCTGAAAGAGAGGTATCATTTTCAATGGAAAAGCATTTAAAACAAGATTGAAGCTTTAACCAAGATTATTAGATGTACATCCTTGGAAAGAAATCACTTCATTTCTCTAATATTGACCTGACAAATAAGACAAACCTTTTCACTGAACTTGCTTATAATAAAGTGATGGAAATATCAAATGGAAGTGTTAGAAACATCTTATTTTACCCGAGCCTTATAAACTGTTCTATGTTAACTACAGTTTGGCTCACACATCTGTTCATTGAAGTTACAGTAGTCTCAATTTCTGTTACTGATCCTCCAGAGTGGACCCCAACAAGTGTCCCCCTGCCCAGTGTCATTGGGGCCAACAGATCGAGACTGAGTTTGGTTCACAAGCAAAGGAAACTTTATATTTTGATCAGAGAATGGAGAGGTGAGAGCATGCACTACCCCGTGGGCTGTGGGCTGGGCTGCTGTGTAGAGATCCTGTCAGAGTCAGTGGGAGGGAGGGGGCGGAGCTCTCGAGGGCCGGGTTGGCTGCAGCTCAGGCTCTATATCTCGGAGTCTGCACTGGGCCCCAGGAGCTGAGGTGTCGACCCAGCCATTCTGCACTAGGAAATCTGGTCTGAAGTGCCGGGTGTGGAACCTCTGTATGCGGGACCCTAGGAGCACGTGAAATTAGACAAAGCACAAAGGATAAAAAAGGTCAGACTTGACTTTATTGCCCAGATTCTATTTTTATCTCCCAGGGATTTTTAATGGGCTTTGCTGGGGACAAACCCCTCCTCTGCCTTTTGTCCCATTCCTCATTCTTGGAGTGCTGAGGGTGCAGACCCTTCTTCTGTAACTGCTGAGTGCTGAGTTGGGAGCCCTCATACCAGGGGACGAGGGTCAGAACTTCTCCCCAGCAGCCTCCAGGTGACGTTGATTGGCCCCAGGACCCCTGCCTCCCTGCTCGTCCGCCTGAGCACCAGCATTGGAAGTGTTATAGATTCTAATGACCTTTAAGGGTCCAGGAAAGAGATGTGCAGAGACGCTGTGGGGGCCGGTTTCACCCCGCCCCACATTTGTTCGGCCACCTTAGGCTGACCGTTTCTGCCAGCCTAGATGCTCTGACCAGTAGTCTGCTCTTTCTTCAATTAGGTCCCTGAATTAACGTAAAAACAGCACCAGGTGTCAGAGCCCTGCCCGCTCAACTCCCAGACAGTCCAGGGTCAGTGGTGATCAAGGACCATGATGGCCACTGAGTCAACAGCCTTTTGAAGTAAACAGGAGTCCAGCCGGTCTTATTGGCCACCATCATCACGGTGTCTGTAGGCTTTTCTATGGTGACAGTGTGATATACGGTTCCCCCGCCAAGATTATTAGCTCCCCTCCGGGTGCAGTAAGTCCTGCAAGCAGTAGTCTACTCCTTCGGGACACACTACTGTTGTTTTATGAGAGAAACTCCAGGTCAAGTGATGTTCACACGAGTCGTCATGGTGCCCTGCTGCCCCCGGTTATCTCTCTGGATGTTGGAGTTGGAGGGCCTCCTCACTCGAGGTCGGTGTGCCCACGGAGCGAACCCTGCAACTTCAGGGCATGGTTGGTGATTAGGATCACCACGTGGGGTCCTTTTCCCTTAGGAGGGAGGTGGCCTTTTGGGCTGCTGATTTCCAGGTTTTTAGATACCGCCAGTATCTTGGCCAGATGTGGCAGTGGGCCAAGCCCCTTGGTGACTGTAGTTTATCCTACCTGGATGGCATTCTTGCGTTGTTCCATTTCAAGTGGTCCCAGTTTGTGCACTAATTCTCCAATGGCGATTCACCTTTCACCGGGAATGGAAAGGTCAAAGCGTTTAGCTCAATTAGGGAGTTCCAGGGCAAGGGTCTGAATTGACTGCTCTTTCCATTCTTGAAAGGCCACTTCTGGATTCTGTTCAAAAGGATCATCATCTTTTCCTTTCAGTGTTTCATATAGAGGCCCAGCTAGTAGACTGTAGTTAGGGATCCAGAAGCAGCAAACCCTGGCCTCCCCAGGAACCCCTAAGCTGTCTTCTCGTTTTAGAAAGGGGTAAGGCTGCAAATGGTTTCTTCCCTTTCCTGGGATGGGCTTCTCCGACCTTGTGTGAGAATGAAGCCCAGGCAGGTCACCGCAGTCTGTGATATTTGAGCTTTTTCTTGGACAACTTCTATCCTTTATTGGCTTGGTAGTTCAGAGGCCTCCTTAGTAGGGCTGGCGATCAGAATGTCGTCTGCATATTGAAGGAGGGTTTCCTTTTCCAGAGGTAGAACTTTTCGGTCTTTAGCTAAGCTTTCCCCAAAGATGGTGTGGGGATTTTTGAACCCTTGGGGCAAGACGGCCCGGAAGTATTGTTTTAGTTGTATGTTGAGTCCTGCCACTCACAAGCCAAAATTTCTTGTGACTCTGGGACTAATGGAATACAAAAGAAGGCATCATTGAAGACTAATACAGAATACCATGTCCTGGTGGTTGGTAGAATGACCAGCAGGGTGTAGGAATTAGGAGCAACTGGAGGTATATCCTCGGTGGCTTCACTGACTGTCCTGACATCCTTTACCAGGTCCCCAGCAGCCCATGGAGCTCTCGTGGTCAGGCCAATCCCAGGATATGGAGCTCTCCTGGGCAGGTACCCCACCCCCAAGCCAGCCCACGGGGCTCTCGTGGTCAGGCCCCTCCCAGGATACAGAGCTACCCTTGCAGGTACCGTGGCAGGCCTGGGCACACAGGAACCGTGCACATAGCCCTCATTGAAGAGCACCCCCAGCTCACCTGTCGCTCAGAGCTGACACAGAGCACCTCAGAGCAGGACTTGAACTAACAAACAGCAGCTCCGACAGGTCTGTGACCCTGGGCATCACTCTGTGTGGCCTCCCTCCACCTGGTCTTCCAGAGACTTCCACTGCACCCGGGGCACCAGGCCTCTGTCTCCAACCACCACCCACCCCTCCTCTCCCTGACTCCTGGGTTCCTCTCATTAGGAGAGGGTTTTCTTGAAGTTGTCTCCCACTCATGGGCCAGATAAAATGATTAGAAAACAAGCCAAAGCTGCAGCCCCTTGTCTATCCTGACTCTCAGGAGCCCACACCTGTTCCTTGGACCTGGCCGGTTCAGCAAGTTCCATTTTCTGCAACTGTGAGCCCCTGAGGGGTGACGATTGGCTGACCTGGGCAGCCTTACGGTGCCGGCCAGCCCTCCCCAGGTGTGCCTGGGTTGAGATCAATATAAATACCACTCCAGGCAGCAAGAGCCCCTGCAGCTGTGTCTGACGCCATTTTCTCTGCCCTGTCAGCAGTCTCGGGGCTGGGCTGGTGGGAGGGAGTGAGAGGCCACGGCTTTGTGGGTGGCCCAGTGTGAGTGGGGCTCTGCTGGACTTTCTGCAGCAGTTGCCAGGCTGCCACCTGCTAAAGAAGAGGATGTGTCACCCATACCTGCTGCTGGAATTGCTCCCTGGGCAGAGGTGAGGAAGGAAAAAAGCAGTGGGGGCAGGGACAGGACGGGTATCTCAGGCAGGGAAATGGAAATCTTCCAGAAGAGCACCCAGGGCCAGGACCATCCTGGCTGGCCTGCAGGCACCAAGTCAGCTGGCATGCTGTCACTCGTGTGGCTCCATGGCCCTTCCTCTAGGCTTTCAAGTCCTTGTATATATTCAGGTGTTTTACCTGGGAAGGGTGGGAACAGTTCAGCAGCAACTGGCCTGGGGCTCAGCTCACGTTTACTCACAGATGCCTCGGCACGGTGCCCCAGCTTTGCAATGAGGACGCTTGTTGTGTGGGGGCTGCTGGCTGAATGGGAGACGATTCCCCACCACTGACCAACTTCAGAATTGTTTACAACTGGAGCAAGTGCCCTGATACGGTTTTCCTCTGAGTAACTGGTGGGTTCTGTTTTTTTTTTCTCTTTTTCGTTTTTGGTTCAAGGTAGATTTTATTCCTCTTTTTTGTATTTACAGATATAAGCATGGAAATAATTTATTCATATAAATACATGTATGTGAAGGGAATAATTGTTTTTTCTGTTTTATTTTTTAAATTTTATTTCTTTTTAATTTTGAATTTTATTTTACATTTTTATACAGCAGGTTCTTATTGGTTATCTATTTTATACATATAAATGTTTACATGCCAATCCCAATCTCTCAACTCCTCCCACCACCACCACCCCCAAGAGCTTTCCCTCCTTGTTGTCCATACGATTGTTGTCTACATCTGTTGCTCTATTTATGCCTTGCAAAACGGTTAATCTGTACAGTTTTTCTAGGTTCCACATATATGCATGAATATACAAGATTTGTTTTTCTCTTTCTGACTTACTTCACTCTGTATGACAGTCTCTAGATCCATCGACGTCTCTACAAATGACCCAGTTTCATTCCTTTCATGGCTTAGTAATATTCCATTTTATATATGTACCACATCTTTATGCATTCGTCTGTCTGTGGGCATTTAGGTTGCTTCCATTACCTCGATATTGTAAATAGTGATGCAATGAACATTACGGTGAATGTCTCTTTTTGATTTATGGTTTTGTCTGGGTATATGTCCAGTACTGGGATTGCTGTATCATATGGTAATTCTATTATTAGTTTCTTAAGAAACTCCATATTGTTCTCCATAGTGACTGTATCAATTTATATTCCCAACAATAGTGGAAGAGGCTTCCTTTTCTCCACACCCTTTCCAGCATTTGTTGTTTGTAGATTTTCAGATGATGCCCATTCTAACAGGTGTGAGGTGATACCTCATTGTTGAGTCCATTTCGATGAACAAGGGGTAGGTCTTGTCTATTACATATTTGGCTTATGGAACGGTATCTGTGCTAATTTCAAACTCTGGTTTTATGCAGCACCCCAACTCACCTTTCCCCTTAAGCAAGCATAAGTTGGTTTTCTAAACTTGAGACCCTGTTCTGTTTTGTAATTCAGTTCATGTGTAGCCAAGTTTACATTCCGTGCATTAGTGATACCTTATGATGTTTCTTTTTCTGTGTTACTTGTTTCACTTAGAATCACCGTGCCTCAATCCACTCATTATGCTGGTACAGGCCTGGTGACACAGATTTCATTGCTGAGTGATATTGCATTGTACATAAGTACCACAACTTCTTTATCCAGTTTTTGCTCTCTGTGATATTGAACTTGGACCGTAAACGAGGTTCTTGTAAACAGAGCCGTCCCAAATTTTGGGGTGGCTGTGTCTTTTTGATTTTAATTTCCCTAAGCTATAGGACCATAAGTGGAAATGCCCTAGACTCTGTTGCTTTGTTTTTCAGATGTATCAGGAAACACCATACACTTCTCCAGAGTGGCTGTTGGCAATTTACATCCCGCCCATCAGCATAACAAGGCTCCTTTTTCCCCATGGCCTGTCTTGCCTTTCTGGATTTTACACTTTTTTCAGATGGCCCTTTAGACCGGGGGGAAGTGACACTTCATAGTAGTTCGGATTTCCATTGCAAGCTTGCTTGGTTTGCCAAAAAGGGCGTATGTGTTTTTTCCTGAATATATTCAGGAACAAACTCATACGCCCTTTTTTTGCCAAGTGCATCATTGTCGATGTTCTGCCTCTTTTCCTATGCTTTAAATGCAAATCCAGTCTACCTCCTGAAATCGGTTTCCTGAAATTCTGCCCCGCTTTCAAGTCCTCTTGGCAGCCTTACTTCAATATATTTTTGGACGATAGCTGTCATTTAGAACTCTGCAGGTGTGTGAATTACAGGGCCCCTGAGCTCCTTTCTTCAACTCGCTTTCTTGTGAGCTGGCCGCAAACCCGCAAGACTGCTTCAGGCCCTAATCTGCTTCTGGCAGGGCACGCTGAGCCTTTGGTTAATTCCTCTTCCTGGTGGGAAATGAGTGTTAAATATGCCCGTCCAGACACCTACCTCACTCTCAACCCCTTGGTGATGTGGGTCCTCTGGTTTGTGGCCACCTTTGCTGGGTTCCTCACCTTTCGATGATGTGGCCCCACTAGTGTGAGGACACTCCTGCCTGGTTCTCATCTACGTGGTTATGTGGACCCCCTGGTGAGAGTCTGTTCCTGGCTGTGTTCCTCACCCTTCTGTGAGGGAGGTCACTGCTGATAGGTCACTCCTGCATGGCTGGCACACATTGCCTTGGTGAAGTCAGCCATGTGGTGGCAGTAGGAGCGTGCTGAGGATCTCCTCCCCTCGGTGATGAGGGCCCTCTTGCGTCAGGCCCTAACTGCTGGGCTCACCAACTTTTCTTAGTGAGCCCAATGATGCTTGGGCACTCCTCTTAGGATCCCATCTCAATGGGGATGTGGGCCTTCTGCTCTGAAGTCCCAACGGCTGGGTTGTTCACATTTTCATGATGTGGGCTCTCTGGTGTTAGTTCACAGAGGCCTGGATCCCATAGCCTCTGTGCTCTTGGCCACCTGTTGGGAGGTTCCAACTGCTGGATTCCTCACTTTTTTAATTTTTTGGGTCTTCTGTTGTGAGGATCCTCCTGCCTGCCTCACTCCCAGCCCCTTCGTGATGTGTGTCGTCTGGTCTGAGGCCACATGTGCTGGGTTCCTCACCTTTCGATGATGTGGGACCAATGGTCTTAGGAGACTCCTGCCTGGTTCACATCCCCTTGGTGATGTGGGCCCTCTGTTGAGAGTCTGATCCTGGCTGGGTTCCTCACCCATCTGTGAGGTGGGCCGTCTGCTGTGAGGTCACTCCTGCCTGGCTTGCTCACCTCGCCTTGTGGACATGAGCCCTCTGGTGGCACTTGGAGCCTGCTGGGAGCCTCCTCCCCTCGGTGATGAGGGCCCTCTGGCGTCAGGCCCTAACTGCTGGTCTCCCCACATTTTGTGATGTGCGCCCAGTGGTGCGAGGACACTCCAGCCAGGTTCACCTCCCCATTGGGATGTGGGCCTTCTGCTCTGAGGTACCAACGCCTGGGTTGCTCACAGTTTCATGATGTGGGCTCTCTGCTATTAGTTCACTCCTGCCTGCATCCCATAGCTTCTGTGCTCTCGGCCACCTGCTGGGAGGTTCCAACTGCTGGATTCCTCACCTTTCTTATTCTTTGGGCCCTCTGTTTTTAGGCTACTCCTGCCTGCCTCACTCCCATTCCCTTTGTGATATGTGTCCTCTGATTTGAGGCCACATGTGCTGGGTTCCGCACCTTTCGATGATGTGGCCCCACTGGAGGGAAGACAGTCCTGACTGGTTCCCATCCCCTTGCTGATGTGGGCCCTCAGGTGAGAGTCTGATCCTGGCTGGGTTCCCCACCCGTCTGTGAGGTGGCCCCTCTGCTGTGAGGTCATTCATGCCTGTCTGGCACACGTCACCTTGGCGACGTGGGCCCTCTGGTGGCAGTTGGAGTGTGCTGGGATCCTCCTCCCCTCAGTGATGAGGGCCCTCTTGCCTTAGGCCATAACTGCTGGGCTCCCCACATTTTCTGATGTGTGCCAAGTGAGTGAGGACACTCTTGCCAGGTTCCCATCCCCATGGGGATATGGGCCTTCTGCTCTGAGGTCAAAACGGCTGGCTTGCTCACAGTACCATGATGTGGGCCCTCTGCTGTGAGTTCACTCCGGCAAGGATCCCTTATCATCGGTGCTCTGAGCCGCCTGCTGGGAGGTTCCAACTGCTGGATTCCTCAACTTTTTTATTCTATGTGCCCTCTGTTGTGAGGCTCCTCCTGCCTGCCTCACTGCCAGCCCCTTGGTGATGACTGTCCTATGGCTTGAGGCCACATGTGCTGCGTTCCTCACCTTTCGATGATGTGGCCCCACTCGTGTGAGGACACTCCTGCCTGGTTCCCATCCCCTTGGTGAGGTGGGCCCTCTGGCGAGAGTCTAATCCTGGCTGGGTTCCTCAACGTTCTGTGAGGTAGGCCCTCTGCTGTGAGGTCACTCCTGCCTGGCTGGCACACGTCACCTTGGAGACGTGAGCCCTCTGGTGGCAGTTGGAGCGTGCAGGGTGCCTCCTCCTCTCGGTGATGACGGCCCTCTGGCATCAGGCCCTAAATGGTGGGCTCCCCACATTTTCTGATGTGCGCCCAGTGGTGCGAGGACACTCCAGCCAGGTTCCCATTCCCATGGGGATGTGGGCCTTCTGCGCTGAGGTCCCAACGCCTGGGTTGCTCACAGTTTTATGATGTGGGCCCTCTGCTGTGAGTTCACTGCGGCCTAGATCCCATAGCCTCGGTGTTCTGAGCCGCCTGCTGGAAGGTCTAAATGCTGGAATCCTCACGTTTTTTATATTATGTGCCCTGTGTTGTGAGGCTACTCCTGCCTGCCTCACTCCAAGGCCCTTGGTGATGTGGGTCCTCTGGTTTGAGGACACATGTGCTGGGTTCCTCACCTTAAGATGATGAGGCCCCACTGGTGTGAGGATAATCCTGACTGGTTCCCATCCCCTTTGTGATGTGGGCCCTCTGGTGAGAGTCTGATCCTGGCTGGGTTCCTCACCCATCTGTGAGGTGGGCCCTCTACTATCAGGTAACTCTTGCCTGGCTTGCTCACCTCGCCTTGTTAACATGAGCCCTCTGGTGGCACTTGGACCCTGCTGGGAGCCTCCTCACCTCTGTGATGAGGGCCCTCTGACGTCAGGCCCTAACTGCTGGGCTCCCCAACTTTTCTTAGTGAGCCCAGTGATGCTCGGGCACTCCTCTTAGGTTCCCATCTCCATGGGGATGTGGGCCTTCTGCTCTGAGGTTCCAACGGCTGGGTTGATCACAATTTCATGATGTGGGCTCTCTGGTGTTAGTTCACTGTGGCCTGGATCCCATAGCCTCTGTGCTCTTGGCCGCCTGCTGGGAGGTTCCAACTGCTGGATTCCTCACTTTTTTAATTTTTTAGGCCCTCTGTTGTGAGGATCCTCCTGCCTGCCTCACTCCCAGCCCCTTCGTGATGTGTGTCGTCTGGTTTGAGGCCACATGTGCTGGGTTCCTCACCTTTCGATGATGTGGGACCAATGGTCTTAGGAGACTCCTGCCTGGTTCACATCCCCTTGGTGATGTGGGCCCTCTGTTGAGAGTCTGATCCTGGCTGGGTTCCTCACCCTTCTGTGAGGTGGGCCGTCTGCTGTGAGGTCACTCCTGCTTGGCTTGCTCACCTCGCCTTGTGGACATGAGCCTTCGGTGGCACTTGGAGCCTGCTGGGAGCCTCCTCCCCTTGGTGATGAGGGCCCTCTGGCGTCAGGCCCTAACTGCTGGGCTCCCCACATTTTGTGATGTGCGCCCAGTGGTTCGAAGACACTCTATCCAGGTTCACATCCCCATTGGGATGTGGGTCTTCTGCTCTGAAGTCCCAACGGCTGGGTTGTTCACAGTTTCATGATGTGGGCTCTCTGCTGTTAGTTCACTCTGGCCTGGATGCCATAGCCTCTGTGCTCTGGGCCGCCTGCTGGGAGGTTCCAACTGCTCGATTCCTCAACTTTTGTATTCTATGGGTCCTGTGTTGCGATGCTCCTCCTGCCTGCCTCACTCGCAACCCCTTCGTGATGTGGGTCCTCTGGTTTGAGGCCACATGTGCTGGGTTCCGCAACTTTCAATGATGTGGCCCCACTGGTGTGAGGACACTCCTGCCTGGTTCCCATCCCCTTGGTGATGTGGGCCTTCTGGTGACAGTCTTATCCTGGCTGGGTTCCTCACTCTTCTGTGAGGTAGGCCCTCTGCTGTGAGGTCAATCCTGCCTGACTTGCACACATCACCTTGGCGACGTGGGCCCTCTGTTGGCACATGGAACCTGCTGGGAGCCTCCTGCCCTCGGTGATGACGGCCCTCTAGCATCAGGCCATAACTGCTGGGCTCCCCACGTTTTCTGATGTGAGCCCAGTGATGCCAGGACACTCCTGTCAGGTTCCCATCCCCATGGGGATGTGGGCTTTCTGCTCTGAGGTCCCAACGCCTGGGTTGCTCACAGTTTCATGATGTGGGCTCTCTGGTGTTAGTTCACTCCTGCCTGCATCCCATAGCTTCTGTGCTCTCGGCCGCCTGCTGGGAGGTTCCAAATGCTGGATTCCTCACCTTTTTTATTCTTTGGGCCCTCTGTATTTAGGCTACTCCTACCTGCCTCACTCCCATCCCCTTTGTGATGTATGTCCTCTGATATGAGGCCGCATGTGCTGGGTTCCTCACCTTTCGATGATGTGGCCCCACTGGTGGGAGGACAGTCCTGACTGGTTTCCATCCCCTTGGTGTTGTGGGCCCTCTGGCGAGAGTCTCATCCTGCCTCGGTTCCTCACCCTTCTGTGAGATAGGCCCTCTGCTGTGAGGTCACTACTGCCTGGCTGACGCATGCCTCCTTGTAGACGTGGGCCCTCTGTTGGCAGTTGGAACCTGCTGGGAGTCTCCTCCCCTCAGTTATGAGGGCCCCCTGGCGTCAGGCCCTAACTGCTGGGCTCCTAACATTTTCTGATATGTGCTAAGTGGTGCGAGGCCACTCCTGCCAGGTTCCCATCCCAATGGGGATGTGGGCCTTCTGTTCTGAGGTCCCAACGGCTGGGCTGCTCACAGGTTCATGATGTGGGCCGTCTGTTGTGAGTTCACTGTGGCCTGGATCTCATAGCCTCGGTGCTCTGGGCCACTTGCTGGGAGGTTCCAACTGCTGGATTCCTCAACTTTTATATTCTATGGACCCTGTGTTGTGAGGCTGGTCCTGCCAGCCTCGTTCCGAACCCCTTAGTGATGTGGTTCCTCTGGTTTGAGGCTACATGTGCTGGGATCCTCACCTTTCGATGATGTTGTCCCACTGGTTTGGGGACACTCCTGCCTTGTTCCCATCCCCTTGGTGATGTGGACCCTCTGGTGAGAGTCTGATCCTGGCTGTGTTCCTCACCCTTCTGTGAGGTGGGCCCTCTGCTGTGAGGTCACTCCTCACCTTTCTTATTTTTGGGCCCTCTTTTGTGAGGCTCCTCCTGCCTGCCTCACTCCCAGCCCCTTGATGATGGGTGTCCTATGGTTTGAAGCCACATGTTCTGGGTTCCTCAGCTTTAGATGATGTGGCCCTACTCATGTGAGGACACTCCTGCCTGGTTCCAATCCATTTGGTGATGTGGGCCCTCTGGTGCGAGTGTGATCCTGACTGGGTTCATCACACTTCTCTGAGGTGGGCCCTCTGCTGTGAGGTCATTCGTGCCTGGTTGGCACACATCACCTTGGCGACGTCAGCCCTCTGGTGGCAGTTGGAGCCTGCTGGGAGCCTCCTTCCCTTGGTGATGAGGGTCCTCTGGCGTCAGGCCCTAACTGCTGGTCTCCCAAAATTTTCTGATACGTTCTCAGTGGTGCGAGGACACTCCTACCAGATTTATATCCCCATGGGGATGTGGGCCTCCTGCTCTGAGGTCCCAATGGCTGGGTTGCTCAGTTTCATGACATGGGCCCTCTTCTGTGAGTTCACTGTGGCCTGGATCCCATAGCCTCGGTGCTCTGGGCCGCCTGCTGGGAGGTTCCAACTGCTGGATTCCTCACTTTTTTGTTCTATGGGCCCAGTGTTGTGAGGCTACTCCTGCCTGCCTCACTCCGAGGCCCTTGGTGATGTGGGTCCTCTGGTTTGAGGACACATGTGCTGAGTACCTCACCTTTCGATGATGTGGCCCCACTGGTGTGAAGACACTCCTGCCTGGTTCCCATCCCCTTGGTGATGTGGGCCCTCTGGTGAGAGTCTGATGTTGGCTGATTTTCTCACCCTTCTGTGAGCTGGGACCTCTGCTGTGAGGTAACTCCTGCCTGGCTTGCTCACGTTGCCTTGACAACGTGAGCCTTCAGGTGGCAGTTGGAGCCTGCTGGGAATCTCCTCCCCTCGGTTATGAGAGCTCTGGATAAAAGACATATGCCCTCTTTTGCCAAGTGCATTATTTTCCAAGTTCTGTCTCTTTTCCTATGCTTTAAGAGCGACTCCAGTGTACCTTCTGAAATCGGTTTCCAGCAATTCTGCACCGTTTTCAAGTCCTCTTCGCAGCCTTACTTCAGTATAATTTTGGATGATACCTGTCATTTATAACTCTGCAGGTTTGTGAATTACAGTGCCCCTGAGCTCCTTTCTTCAACTTGCTTTTTTCTGAGCTGGCCGCAACACCGCAGGATTGCTTCAGGCCCTAGTGTGGTTCCGGCATGGCTCGCTGAGCGTTTGGTTAATTCCTCTTCCCGGTGGGAAATGAGAGTTAAATTTGCCCGTCCAGACTCCTCCAGCTAGTCTCTCATTGGTTCTCCCTATTCCTGTTCATTTTACGCAGAAATTGCAAACTGGGCCAAACAGGAGTTTAAAGGCACCGACTCTCCAAGTGGGGAGAGTGTTAGTAAACCGTCTGGAATGTTGCACCCGAGTACCAGGGGACGAAAACTGAGACACATTTGAACACGTTTCCCGATCACACGGTGAATCATACTCTGGGTTCCACATGCATGTTTTAGCTGAAGGAAGAATCCCTTAAACCTGGAGAGTTGAGAACCATGGAATGGGTACCATGCAATATGACTTCAAAGGGTCTGCATTTGCTCACCGAACCTCACCAATCCTATCACTGCTGCATTTATGCTGCTGTACACACGCTTGATTCTCTTTCGGAGACATATAAATCCATAGGTTTTAAGATTCTTACTAGTCAGGTATATTCTTAGGCGTTTAATATGGGGTGTTGAGTCCACTTCGTTGAGCAAGCAGTAGCTCTTGTCTATTACATATTTGGCTTATGGAAAGTTACCTGTGCTAATTTCAATCTCCGGTTTTATGCAGCACCCCAACTCACCTTTCCCCTTAAGCAAGCATAAGTTGGTTTTCTACATTTGAGACCCTATTCTGTTTTGTAATTCAGTTCCTGTGTAGCCAAGTTTACATTCCGTGTATTAGTGATATCTTATGATGTTTCATTTTCTGTGTGACATATTTCACTTAGAATCATCATACCTGAATCCACTCATTATGCTGCTATGGGCCTGATGACATAGATTTAATTGCTGAGTGATATTGCATTGTACGTTAGTACCACAACTTCTTTATCCATTTTTCGCTTTCTGCGATATTGAACTTGTACCGTAAACGAGGTTCTTGTAAACAGAGCCGTCCCAAACTTTGGGGTGGCTGTGTCTTTTTGATTTTAATTTCCCTAAGCTATAGGACCATAAGTGGAAGTGCCCTAGGCTCTGTTGCTTTGTTTTTTAGATGTTTCAGGAAACACCATACACTTCTCCAGAGTGGCTGTTGGCAATTTACATCCCGCCCATCAGCATAAGAAGGCTCCCAGTTCTCCATGGACTGTCCTGCCTTTCTGGATTTTACACTTTTTTCAGATGGCCCTTTTGACCGGGGGGCAGTGAGACTTCATTGCAGTGCAGATTTCCTTTGCAAGCTTGCTTGGTTGGCCAAAAAGGGCGTATGCGTTTTTTCCTGAATATATTCAGGAAAAACGCATACGCCCTTTTTGGCCAAGTGCATCATTGTGGACGTTCTGCCTCTTTTCCTATGCTTTACATGCAATTCCAGTCTACCTCCTGAAATCGGTTTCCTGCAATTCTGCCCCGGTTTCAAGTCCTCTTGGCAGCCTTACTTCAATATATTTTTGGATGATAGCTGTCATTTATAACTCTGCAGGTGTGTGAATTATAGGGCCCCTGAGCTCCTTTCTTCAACTTGCTTTTTTCTGAGCTGGCCGCAACACCGCAGGATTGCTTCAGGCCCTAGTGTGGTTCCGGCATGGCTCGCTGAGCCTTTGGTTAATTCCTCTTCCTGGTGGGAAATGAGAGTTAAATTTGCCCGTCCAGACTCCTCCAGCTAGTCTCTCATTGGTTCTCCCTATTCCTGTTCATTTTCCGCAGAAATTGCAAACTGGGCCAAACAGGAGTTTAAAGGCACCGACTCTCCAAGTGGGGAGAGTGTTAGTAAAGCGTCTGGAATGTTGCACCCGAGTACCAGGGGACGAAAACTGAGACACATTTGAACACGTTTCCCGATCACACAGTGAATCATACTCTGGGTTCCACATGCATGTTTTAGCTGAAGGAAGAATCCCTTAAACCTGGAGAGTTGAGAACCATGGAATGGGTCCCATGCAATATGACTTCAAAGGGTCTGCATTTGCTCACCGAACCTCACCAATCCTATCACTGCTGCATTTATGCTGCTGTACACACGCTTGATTCTCTTTCGGAGACATATAAATCCATAGGTTTTAAGATTCTTACTAGTCAGGTATATTCTTAGGCGTTTAATATGGGGTGTTGAGTCCACTTCGTTGAGCAAGCAGTAGCTCTTGTCTATTACATATTTGGCTTATGGAAAGTTATCTGTGCTAATTTCAATCTCTGGTTTTATGCAGCACCCCAACTCACCTTTCCCCTTAAGCAAGCATAAGTTGGTTTTCTACATTTGAGACCCTATTCTGTTTTGTAATTCAGTTCCTGTGTAGCCAAGTTTACATTCCGTGTATTAGTGATATCTTATGATGTTTCTTTTTCTGTGTGACATATTTCACTTAGAATCATCATACCTGAATCCACTCATTATGCTGCTATGGGCCTGATGACATAGATTTAATTGCTGAGTGATATTGCATTGTACGTTAGTACCACAACTTCTTTATCCATTTTTCGCTTTCTGCGATATTGAACTTGTACCGTAAACGAGGTTCTTGTAAACAGAGCCGTCCCAAACTTTGGGGTGGCTGTGTCTTTTTGATTTTAATTTCCCTAAGCTATAGGACCATAAGTGGAAGTGCCCTAGGCTCTGTTGCTTTGTTTTCTAGATGTTTCAGGAAACACCATACACTTCTCCAGAGTGGCTGTTGGCAATTTACATCACGCCCATCAGCATAACAAGGCTCCCAGTTCTCCATGGACTGTCCTGCCTTTCTGGATTTTACACTTTTTTCAGATGGCCCTTTTGACCGGGGGGCAGTGAGACTTCATTGTAGTGCAGATTTCCTTTGCAAGCTTGCTTGCTTGGCCAAAAAGGGCGTATGCGTTTTTTCCTGAATATATTCAGGAAAAAACGCATACGCCCTTTTTCGCCAAGTGCATCATTGTGGACGTTCTGCCTCTTTTCCTATGCTTTACATGCAATTCCAGTCTACCTCCTGAAATCGGTTTCCTGCAATTCTGCCCCGCTTTCAAGTCCTCTTGGCAGCCTTACTTCAATATATTTTTGGACGATAGCTGTCATTTATATCTCTGCAGGTTTTTGAATTACAGTGCCCCTGAGCTCCTTTCCTCAACTCACTTTCTTGTGAGCTGGCCGCAACACTGCAGGATTGCTTCAGGCCTTAGTGTGATACTGGCATGGCATGCTGAGCCTTTGGTTAATTCCTCTTCCTGGTGGGAAATGAGAGTTAAATTTGCCCATCCAGACACCTCCAGCTAGTCTCTCATTGGTTCTCCCTATTCCTGTTCATTTTCCGCAGAAATTGCAAACTGGGCCAAACAGCAGATTAAAGGCACTGACTCTCCAAGTGGGGAGAGTGTTAGTAAAGCATCTGGAATGTTGCACCCGAGTACCAGGGGACGAAAACTGAGACACATTTGAACACGTTTCCCGATCACACGGTGGATCATACTCTGGGTTCCACATGCATGTTTTAGCTGAAGGAAGAATCCCTTAAACCTGGAGAGTTGAGAACCATGGAATGGGTACCATGCAATATGACTTCAAAGGGTCTTCATTTGCTCACCGAACCTCACCAATCCTTTCACTGCTGCGTTTATGCCGCTGTACACACGCTTGATTCTCTTTCGGAGACATATAAATCTATAGGTTTTAAGATGCTTACTAGTCAGGTATATTCTTAGGCGTTTAATATGGTGTGTTGGGTCCACTTCGTTGAGCAAGGAGTACCTCTTGTCTATTACATATTTGTCTTATGGAAAGGTATCTGTGCTAATTTCAATCTCTGGTTTTATGCAGCACCCCAACTCACCTTTCCCCTTAAGCAAGCATAAGTTGGTTTTCTACATTTGAGACCCTATTCTGTTTTGTAATTCAGTTCCTGTGTAGCCAAGTTTACATTCCGTGTATTAGTGATATCTTATGATGTTTCTTTTTCTGTGTGACATATTTCACTTAGAATCATCGTACCTGAATCCACTCATTATGCTGCTATGGGCCTGATGACAGAGATTTCATTGCTGAGTGACATTGCAGTGTACGTTAGTACCACAACTTCCTTATCCATTTTTAGCTTTCTGCGATATTGAACTTGTACTGTAAACGAGGTTCTTGTAAACAGAGCCGTCCCAAACTTTGGGGTAGCTGTGTCTTTTTGATTTTAATTTCCCTAAGCTATAGGACCATAAGTGGAAGTGCCCTTGGCTCTCTTGCTTTGTTTTTTAGATGTTTCAGGAAACACCATACACTTCTCCTGAGTGGCTGTTGGCAATTTACATCCCGCCCATCAGCATAACAAGGCTCCCAGTTCTCCATGGCCTGTCCTACCTTTCTAGATTTTACACTTTTTTCAGATAGCCCTTTTGACCGGGGGGCAGTGAGACTTCATTGTAGTGCAGATTTCCTTTGCAAGCTTGCTTGGTTGGAAAAAAAGGGCGTATGTGTTTTTTCCTGAATATATTCAGGAAAAAACGCATACGCCCTTTTTGGCCAAGTGCATCATTGTGGACATTCTGCTTCTTTTCCTATGCTTTACATGGAATTCCAGTCTACCTCCTGAAATCGGTTTCCTGCAATTCTGCCCCACTTTCAAGTCCTCTTGGCAGCCTTACTTCAATATATTTTTGGACGATAGCTGTCATTTATAACTCTGCAGGTTTGTGAATTACAGTGCTCCTGAGCTCCTTTCTTCAACTCGCTTTCTTGTGAGCTGGCCGCAACACTGCTGGATTGCTTCAGGCCCTAGTGTGGTCCTGGCATGGCATGCTGAGCCTTTGGTTAATTCCTCTTCCTGGTGGGAAATGAGAGTTAAATTTGCCCGTCCAGACACCTCCAGCTAGTCTCTCATTGGTTCTCCCTATTCCTGTTCATTTTCTGCAGAAATTGCAAACTGGGCCAAACAGGAGGTTAAAGGCACTGACTCTCCAAGTGGGGAGAGTGTTAGTAAAGCGTCTGGAATGTTGCACCCGAGTACCAGGGGACGAAAACTGAGGCACATTTGAACACGTTTCCCGATCACACGTTGGATCATACTCTGGGTTCCACATGCATGTTTTAGCTGAAGGAAGAATCCCTTAAACCTGGAGAGTTGAGAACCATGGAATGGGTCCCATGCAATATGACTTCAAAGGGTCTGCATTTGCTCACCGAACCTCACCAATCCTATCACTGCTGCGTTTATGCCGCTGTACACATGCTTGATTCTCTTTCGGAGACATATAAATCCATAGGTTTTAAGTTTCTTACTAGTCAAGTATATTCTTAGGCGTTTAATATGGGGTGTTGAGTCCACTTCGTTGAGCAAGCAGTAGCTCTTGTCTATTACATATTTGGCTTATGGAAAGGTATCTGTGCTAATTTCAATCTCTGGTTTTATGCAGCACCCCAACTCACCTTTCCCCTTAAGCAAGCATAAGTTGGTTTTCTACATTTGAGACCCTATTCTGTTTTGTAATTCAGTTCCTGTGTAGGCAAGTTTACATTCCGTGTATTAGTGATATCTTATGGTGTTTCTTTTTCTGTGTGACTTATTTCACTTAGAATCATCGTACCTGAATCCACTCATTATGCTGCTACTGGCCTGATGACATAGATTTCATTGCTGAGTGGTATTGCATTGTACATAAGTACCACAACTTCTTTATCCATTTTTCGCTTTCTGCAATATTGAACTTGTACCGGAAACGAGGTTCTTATAAACAGAGCCGTCCCAAACTTTGGGGTGGCTGTGTCTTTTTGATTTTAATTTCCCTAATCTATAGGACCATAAGTGGAAGTGCCCTAGGCTCTGTTGCTTTGTTTTTTAGATGTTTCAGGAAACACCATACACTTCTCCAGAGTGGCTGTTGGCAATTTACATCCCGCCCATCAGTCTAACTAGGCTCCCAGTTCTCCATGGCCTGTCCTGCCTTTCTGGATTTTACACTTTTTTCAGATGGCCCTTTTGACCGGGGGGCAGTGAGACTTCATTGTAGTGCAGATTTCCTTTGCAAGCTTGCTTGGTTGGCCAAAAAGGGCGTATGCGTTTTTTCCTGAATATATTCAGGAAAAAACGCATACGTCCTTTTTGGCCAAGTGCATCATTGTGGACGTTCTGCCTCTTTTCCTATGCTTTTCATGCAATTCCAGTCTACCTCCTGAAATCGGTTTCCTGCAATTCTGCCCCGCTTTCAAGTCCTCTTGGCAGCCTTACTTCAATATATTTTTGGACGATAGCTGTCATTTATAACTCTGCAGGTTTGTCAATTACAGTGCCCCTGAGCTTCTATCTTCAACTCGCTTTCTTGTGAGCTGGCCGCAACACCGCAGGATTGCTTCAGGCCCTAGTGTGGTTTCGGCATGGCTCGCTGAGCCTTTGGTTAATTCCTCTTCCTGGTGAGAAATGAGAGTTAAATTTGCCCATCCAGACACCTCCAGCTAGTCTGTCATTGGTTCTCCCTATTCCTGTTAATTTTCCACAGAAATTGCAAACTGGGCCAAACAGGAGGTTAAAGGCACTGACTCTCCAAGTGGGGAGAGTGTTAGTAAAGCGTCTGGAATGTTGCACCCGAGTACCAGGGGACGAAAACTGAGACACATATGAACACGTTTCCCGATCACACGGTGGATCATACTCTGGGTTCCACATGCATGTTTTAGCTGAAGGAAGAATCCCTTACCTGGAGAGTTGAGACGCATGGAATGGGTACCATGCAATATGACTTCAAAGGGTCTGCATTTGCTCACCGAACCTCACCAATCCTATCACTGCTGCGTTTATGCTGCTGTACACACGCTTGATTCTCTTTCGGAGACATATAAATCCATAGGCTTTAAGATTCTTACTAGTCAGGTATATTCTTAGGCGTTTAATATGGGGTGTTGAGTCCACTTCGTTGAGCAAGCAGTAGCTCTTGTCTATTACATATTTGGCTTATGGAAAGGTATCTGTGCTAATTTCAATCTCTGGTTTTATGCAGCACCCCAACTCACCTTTCCCCTTAAGCAAGCATAAGTTGGTTTTCTACATTTGAGACCCTATTCTGTTTTGTACTTCAGTTCCTGTGTAGCCAAGTTTACATTCCGTGTATTAGTGATACCTTATGATGTTTCTTTTTCTGTGTGACTTATTTCACTTAGAATCATCGTACCTGAATCCACTCATTATGCTGCTACTGGCCTGATGACATAGATTTCATTGCTGAGTGATATTGCATTGTACGTAAGTACCACAACTTCTTTATCCATTTTTCGCTTTCTGTGATATTGAACTTGTACCGTAAACGAGGTTCTTGTAAACAGAGCCGTCCCAAACTTTGGGGTGGCTGTGTCTTTTTGATTTTAATTTCCCTAAGCTATAGGACCATAAGTGGAAGTGCCCTAGGCTCTGTTGCTTTGTTTTTTAGATGTTTCAGGAAACACCATACACTTCTCCAGAGTGGCTGTTGGAAATTTACATCCCGCGCATCAGCATAAGTAGGCTCCCAGTTCTCCATGGCCTGTCCTGCCTTTCTGGATTTTACACTTTTTTCAGATGGCCCTTTTGACCGGGGGGCAGTGAGACTTCGTTGTAGTGCAGATTTCCTTTGCAAGCTTGCTTGGGTGGCCAAAAAGGGCGTATGCGTTTTTTCCTGAATATATTCAGGATAAAACGCATACGCCCTTTTGGCCAAGTGCATCATTGTGGACGTTCTGCCTCTTTTCCTATGCTTTATATGCAATTCCAGTCTACCTCCTGAAACCGGTTTCCTGCAATTCTGCCCCGCTTTCAAGTCCTCTTGGGAGCCTTACTTCAATATATTTTTGGACGATAGCTGTCATTTATAACTCTGCAGGTTTGTGAATGACAGTGCCCCTGAGCTCCTTTCTTCAACTCGCTTTCTTGTGAGCTGGCCGCAACACCGCAGGATTGCTTCAGGCCCTAGTGTGGTTCCGGCATATCTCAGTGAGCCTTTGGTTAATTCCTCTTCCTGGTGGGAAATGAGAGTTAAATTTGCCCGTCCAGACACCTCCAGCTAGTCTCTCATTGGTTCTCCCTATTCCTGTTCATTTTCCACAAAAATTGCAAACTGGGCCAAACAGGAGGTTAAAGGCACTGACTCTCCAAGTGGGGAGAGTGTTAGTAAAGCATCTGGAATGTTGCACCCGAGTACCAGGGGACGAAAACTGAGACACATTTGAACACGTTTCCCGATCACACGGTGGATCATACTCTGGGTTCCACATGCATGTTTTAGCTGAAGGAAGAATCCCTTAAACCTGGAGAGTTGAGACCCATGGAATGGGTACCATGCAATATGACTTCAAAGGGTCTGCATTTGCTCACCGAACCTCACCAATCCTATCACTGCTGCGTTTATGCCGCTGTACATACGCTGGATTCTCTTTCGGAGACATATAAATCCATAGGTCTTAAGATTCTTACTAGTCAGGTATATTCTTAGGCGTTTAATATGGGGTGTTGAGTCCACTTCATTGAGCAAGCAGTAGCTCTTGTCTATTACATATTTGGCTTATGGAAAGGTATCTGTGTTAATTTCAATCTCTGGTTTTATGCAGCACCCCAACTCACCTTTCCCCTTAAGCAAGCATAAGTTGGTTTTCTACATTTGAGACCCTATTCTGTTTTGTAATTCAGTTCCTGTGTAGCCAAGTTTACATTCCGTGTACGAGTGATACCTTATGATGTTTCTTTTTCTGTGTGACTTATTTCACTTAGAATCATCGTACCTGAATCCACTCATTATGCTGCTACTGGCCTGATGACATAGATTTCATTGCTGAGTGATATTGCATTGTACGTAAGTACCACAACTTCTTTATCCATTTTTCGCTTTCTGCGATATTGAACTTGTACCGTAAACGAGGTTCTTGTAAACAGAGCTGTCCCAAATTTTGGGGTGGCTGTGTCTTTTTGATTTTAATTTCCCTAATCTATAGGACCAAAAATGGAAGTGCCCTAGGCTCTGTTGCTTTGTTTTTCAGATGTTTCAGGAAACACCATACACTTCTCCAGAGTGGCTGTTGGCAATTTACATCCCGCCCATCAGCCTAAGTAGGCTCCCAGTTCTCCATGGTCTGTCCTGCCTTTCTGGATTTTACACTTTTTTCAGATGGCCCTTTTGACCGGGGGGCAGTGAGACTTCATTGTAGTGCAGATTTCCTTTGCAAGCTTGCTTGGTTGGCCAAAAAGGGCGTATGCGTTTTTTCCTGAATATATTCAGGAAAAAACGCATACGCCCTTTTTGGCCAAGTGCATCATTGTGGACGTTCTGCCTCTTTTCCTATGCTTTACATGCAATTCCTGTCTACCTCCTGAAAACGGTTTCCTGCAATTCTGCCCCGCTTTCAAGTCCTCTTGGCAGCCTTACTTCAATATATTTTTGGACGATAGCTGTCATTTAGAACTCTGAAGGTTTGTGAATTACAGTGCCCCTGAGCTACTTTCTTCAACTCGCTTTCTTGTGAGCTGGCCGCAACACTGCAGGATTGCTTCAGGCCCTAGTGTGGTTCCGGCACGGCTCGCTGAGCCTTTGGTTAATTCCTCTTCCTGGTGGGAAATGAGAGTTAAATTTGCCCGTCCAGACACCTCCAGCTAGTCTCTCATTGGTTCTCCCTATTCCTGTTCATTTTCCGCAGAAATTGCAAACTGGGCCAAACAGGAGTTTAAAGGCACTGACTCTCCAAGTGGGGAGAGTGTTAGTAAAGCATCTGGAATGTTGCACCCGAGTACCAGGGGACGAAAACTGAGACACATTTGAACACGTTTCCCGATCACACGGTGGATCATACTCTGGGTTCCACATGCATGTTTTAGCTGAAGGAAGAATCCCTTAAACCTGGAGAGTTGAGAACCATGGAATGGGTACCATGCAATATGACTTCAAAGGGTCTGCATTTGCTCACCGAACCTCACCAATCCTATCACTGCTGCATTTATGCTGCTGTACACACGCTTGATTCTCTTTCGGAGACATATAAATCCATAGGTTTTAAGATTCTTACTAGTCAGGTATATTCTTAGGCGTTTAATATGGGGTGTTGAGTCCACTTCGTTGAGCAAGCAGTAGCTCTTGTCTATTACATATTTGGCTTATGGAAAGTTATCTGTGCTAATTTCAATCTCTGGTTTTATGCAGCACCCCAACTCACCTTTCCCCTTAAGCAAGCATAAGTTGGTTTTCTACATTTGAGACCCTATTCTGTTTTGTAATTCAGTTCCTGTGTAGCCAAGTTTACATTCCGTGTATTAGTGATATCTTATGATGTTTCTTTTTCTGTGTGACATATTTCACTTAGAATCATCATACCTGAATCCACTCATTATGCTGCTATGGGCCTGATGACATAGATTTAATTGCTGAGTGATATTGCATTGTACGTTAGTACCACAACTTCTTTATCCATTTTTCGCTTTCTGCGATATTGAACTTGTACCGTAAACGAGGTTCTTGTAAACAGAGCCGTCCCAAACTTTGGGGTGGCTGTGTCTTTTTGATTTTAATTTCCCTAAGCTATAGGACCATAAGTGGAAGTGCCCTAGGCTCTGTTGCTTTGTTTTCTAGATGTTTCAGGAAACACCATACACTTCTCCAGAGTGGCTGTTGGCAATTTACATCACGCCCATCAGCATAACAAGGCTCCCAGTTCTCCATGGACTGTCCTGCCTTTCTGGATTTTACACTTTTTTCAGATGGCCCTTTTGACCGGGGGGCAGTGAGACTTCATTGTAGTGCAGATTTCCTTTGCAAGCTTGCTTGCTTGGCCAAAAAGGGCGTATGCGTTTTTTCCTGAATATATTCAGGAAAAAACGCATACGCCCTTTTTCGCCAAGTGCATCATTGTGGACGTTCTGCCTCTTTTCCTATGCTTTACATGCAATTCCAGTCTACCTCCTGAAATCGGTTTCCTGCAATTCTGCCCCGCTTTCAAGTCCTCTTGGCAGCCTTACTTCAATATATTTTTGGACGATAGCTGTCATTTATATCTCTGCAGGTTTTTGAATTACAGTGCCCCTGAGCTCCTTTCCTCAACTCGCTTTCTTGTGAGCTGGCCGCAACACTGCAGGATTGCTTCAGGCCTTAGTGTGATACTGGCATGGCATGCTGAGCCTTTGGTTAATTCCTCTTCCTGGTGGGAAATGAGAGTTAAATTTGCCCATCCAGACACCTCCAGCTAGTCTCTCATTGGTTCTCCCTATTCCTGTTCATTTTCCGCAGAAATTGCAAACTGGGCCAAACAGCAGATTAAAGGCACTGACTCTCCAAGTGGGGAGAGTGTTAGTAAAGCATCTGGAATGTTGCACCCGAGTACCAGGGGACGAAAACTGAGACACATTTGAACACGTTTCCCGATCACACGGTGGATCATACTCTGGGTTCCACATGCATGTTTTAGCTGAAGGAAGAATCCCTTAAACCTGGAGAGTTGAGAACCATGGAATGGGTACCATGCAATATGACTTCAAAGGGTCTTCATTTGCTCACCGAACCTCACCAATCCTTTCACTGCTGCGTTTATGCCGCTGTACACACGCTTGATTCTCTTTCGGAGACATATAAATCTATAGGTTTTAAGATGCTTACTAGTCAGGTATATTCTTAGGCGTTTAATATGGTGTGTTGAGTCCACTTCGTTGAGCAAGGAGTACCTCTTGTCTATTACATATTTGTCTTATGGAAAGGTATCTGTGCTAATTTCAATCTCTGGTTTTATGCAGCACCCCAACTCACCTTTCCCCTTAAGCAAGCATAAGTTGGTTTTCTACATTTGAGACCCTATTCTGTTTTGTAATTCAGTTCCTGTGTAGCCAAGTTTACATTCCGTGTATTAGTGATATCTTATGATGTTTCTTTTTCTGTGTGACATATTTCACTTAGAATCATCGTACCTGAATCCACTCATTATGCTGCTATGGGCCTGATGACAGAGATTTCATTGCTGAGTGACATTGCAGTGTACGTTAGTACCACAACTTCCTTATCCATTTTTAGCTTTCTGCGATATTGAACTTGTACTGTAAACGAGGTTCTTGTAAACAGAGCCGTCCCAAACTTTGGGGTAGCTGTGTCTTTTTGATTTTAATTTCCCTAAGCTATAGGACCATAAGTGGAAGTGCCCTTGGCTCTCTTGCTTTGTTTTTTAGATGTTTCAGGAAACACCATACACTTCTCCTGAGTGGCTGTTGGCAATTTACATCCCGCCCATCAGCATAACAAGGCTCCCAGTTCTCCATGGCCTGTCCTACCTTTCTAGATTTTACACTTTTTTCAGATAGCCCTTTTGACCGGGGGGCAGTGAGACTTCATTGTAGTGCAGATTTCCTTTGCAAGCTTGCTTGGTTGGAAAAAAAGGGCGTATGTGTTTTTTCCTGAATATATTCAGGAAAAAACGCATACGCCCTTTTTGGCCAAGTGCATCATTGTGGACATTCTGCTTCTTTTCCTATGCTTTACATGGAATTCCAGTCTACCTCCTGAAATCGGTTTCCTGCAATTCTGCCCTGCTTTCAAGTCCTCTTGGCAGCCTTACTTCAATATATTTTTGGACGATAGCTGTCATTTATAACTCTGCAGGTTTGTGAATTACAGTGCTCCTGAGCTCCTTTCTTCAACTCGCTTTCTTGTGAGCTGGCCGCAACACTGCTGGATTGCTTCAGGCCCTAGTGTGGTCCTGGCATGGCATGCTGAGCCTTTGGTTAATTCCTCTTCCTGTTGGGAAATGAGAGTTAAATTTGCCCGTCCAGACTCCTCCAGCTAGTCTCTCATTGGTTCTCCCTATTCCTGTTCATTTTCCGCAGAAATTGCAAACTGGGCCAAACAGGAGGTTAAAGGCACTGAATCTCCAAGTGGGGAGAGTGTTAGTAAAGCGTCTGGAATGTTGCACCCGAGTACCAGGGGACGAAAACTGAGACACATTTGAACACGTTTCCCGATCACACGGTGGATCATCCTCTGGGTTCCACATGCATGTTTTAGCTGAAGGAAGAATCCCTTAAACCTGGAGAGTTGAGAACCATGGAATGGGTACCATGCAATATGACTTCAAAGGGTCTGCATTTGCTCACCGAACCTCACCAATCCTATCACTGCTGCGTTTATGCCGCTGTACACATGCTTGATTCTCTTTCGGAGACATATAAATCCATAGGTTTTAAGTTTCTTACTAGTCAAGTATATTCTTAGGCGTTTAATATGGGGTGTTGAGTCCACTTCGTTGAGCAAGCAGTAGCTCTTGTCTATTACATATTTGGCTTATGGAAAGGTATCTGTGCTAATTTCAATCTCTGGTTTTATGCAGCACCCCAACTCACCTTTCCCCTTAAGCAAGCATAAGTTGGTTTTCTACATTTGAGACCCTATTCTGTTTTGTAATTCAGTTCCTGTGTAGGCAAGTTTACATTCCGTGTATTAGTGATATCTTATGGTGTTTCTTTTTCTGTGTGACTTATTTCACTTAGAATCATCGTACCTGAATCCACTCATTATGCTGCTACTGGCCTGATGACATAGATTTCATTGCTGAGTGGTATTGCATTGTACATAAGTACCACAACTTCTTTATCCATTTTTCGCTTTCTGTGATATTGAACTTGTACCGTAAACGAGGTTCTTGTAAACAGAGCCGTCCCAAACTTTGGGGTGGCTGTGTCTTTTTGATTTTAATTTCCCTAAGCTATAGGACCATAAGTGGAAGTGCCCTAGGCTCTGTTGCTTTGTTTTTTAGATGTTTCAGGAAACACCATACACTTCTCCAGAGTGGCTGTTGGAAATTTACATCCCGCGCATCAGCATAAGAAGGCTCCCAGTTCTCCATGGCCTGTCCTGCCTTTCTGGATTTTACACTTTTTTCAGATGGCCCTTTTGACCGGGGGGCAGTGAGACTTCATTGTAGTGCAGATTTCCTTTGCAAGCTTGCTTGGGTGGCCAAAAAGGGCGTATGCGTTTTTTCCTGAATATATTCAGGATAAAACGCATACGCCCTTTTGGCCAAGTGCATCATTGTGGACGTTCTGCCTCTTTTCCTATGCTTTATATGCAATTCCAGTCTACCTCCTGAAACCGGTTTCCTGCAATTCTGCCCCGCTTTCAAGTCCTCTTGGGAGCCTTACTTCAATATATTTTTGGACGATAGCTGTCATTTATAACTCTGCAGGTTTGTGAATGACAGTGCCCCTGAGCTCCTTTCTTCAACTCGCTTTCTTGTGAGCTGGCCGCAACACCGCAGGATTGCTTCAGGCCCTAGTGTGGTTCCGGCATATCTCAGTGAGCCTTTGGTTAATTCCTCTTCCTGGTGGGAAATGAGAGTTAAATTTGCCCGTCCAGACACCTCCAGCTAGTCTCTCATTGGTTCTCCCTATTCCTGTTCATTTTCCACAAAAATTGCAAACTGGGCCAAACAGGAGGTTAAAGGCACTGACTCTCCAAGTGGGGAGAGTGTTAGTAAAGCATCTGGAATGTTGCACCCGAGTACCAGGGGACGAAAACTGAGACACATTTGAACACGTTTCCCGATCACACGGTGGATCATACTCTGGGTTCCACATGCATGTTTTAGCTGAAGGAAGAATCCCTTAAACCTGGAGAGTTGAGACCCATGGAATGGGTACCATGCAATATGACTTCAAAGGGTCTGCATTTGCTCACCGAACCTCACCAATCCTATCACTGCTGCGTTTATGCCGCTGTACATACGCTGGATTCTCTTTCGGAGACATATAAATCCATAGGTCTTAAGATTCTTACTAGTCAGGTATATTCTTAGGCGTTTAATATGGGGTGTTGAGTCCACTTCGTTGAGCAAGCAGTAGCTCTTGTCTATTACATATTTGGCTTATGGAAAGGTATCTGTGTTAATTTCAATCTCTGGTTTTATGCAGCACCCCAACTCACCTTTCCCCTTAAGCAAGCATAAGTTGGTTTTCTACATTTGAGACCCTATTCTGTTTTGTAATTCAGTTCCTGTGTAGCCAAGTTTACATTCCGTGTACGAGTGATACCTTATGATGTTTCTTTTTCTGTGTGACTTATTTCACTTAGAATCATCGTACCTGAATCCACTCATTATGCTGCTACTGGCCTGATGACATAGATTTCATTGCTGAGTGATATTGCATTGTACGTAAGTACCACAACTTCTTTATCCATTTTTCGCTTTCTGCGATATTGAACTTGTACCGTAAACGAGGTTCTTGTAAACAGAGCTGTCCCAAACTTTGGGGTGGCTGTGTCTTTTTGATTTTAATTTCCCTAATCTATAGGACCAAAAATGGAAGTGCCCTAGGCTCTGTTGCTTTGTTTTTCAGATGTTTCAGGAAACACCATACACTTCTCCAGAGTGGCTGTTGGCAATTTACATCCCGCCCATCAGCCTAAGTAGGCTCCCAGTTCTCCATGGTCTGTCCTGCCTTTCTGGATTTTACACTTTTTTCAGATGGCCCTTTTGACCGGGGGGCAGTGAGACTTCATTGTAGTGCAGATTTCCTTTGCAAGCTTGCTTGGTTGGCCAAAAAGGGCGTATGCGTTTTTTCCTGAATATATTCAGGAAAAAACGCATACGCCCTTTTTGGCCAAGTGCATCATTGTGGACGTTCTGCCTCTTTTCCTATGCTTTACATGCAATTCCAGTCTACCTCCTGAAAACGGTTTCCTGCAATTCTGCCCCGCTTTCAAGTCCTCTTGGCAGCCTTACTTCAATATATTTTTGGACGATAGCTGTCATTTAGAACTCTGAAGGTTTGTGAATTACAGTGCCCCTGAGCTACTTTCTTCAACTCGCTTTCTTGTGAGCTGGCCGCAACACCGCAGGATTGCTTCAGGCCCTAGTGTGGTTCCGGCACGGCTCACTGAGCCTTTGGTTAATTCCTCTTCCTGGTGGGAAATGAGAGTTAAATTTGCCCGTCCAGACACCTCCAGCTAGTCTCTCATTGGTTCTCCCTATTCCTGTTCATTTTCCACAAAAATTGCAAACTGGGCCAAACAGGAGGTTAAAGGCACTGACTCTCCAAGTGGGGAGAGTGTTAGTAAAGCATCTGGAATGTTGCACCCGAGTACCAGGGGACGAAAACTGAGACACATTTGAACACGTTTCCCGATCACACGGTGGATCATACTCTGGGTTCCACATGCATGTTTTAGCTGAAGGAAGAATCCCTTAAACCTGGAGAGTTGAGACCCATGGAATGGGTACCATGCAATATGACTTCAAAGGGTCTGCATTTGCTCACCGAACCTCACCAATCCTATCACTGCTGCGTTTATGCCGCTGTACATACGCTGGATTCTCTTTCGGAGACATATAAATCCATAGGTCTTAAGATTCTTACTAGTCAGGTATATTCTTAGGCGTTTAATATGGGGTGTTGAGTCCACTTCGTTGAGCAAGCAGTAGCTCTTGTCTATTACATATTTGGCTTATGGAAAGGTATCTGTGTTAATTTCAATCTCTGGTTTTATGCAGCACCCCAACTCACCTTTCCCCTTAAGCAAGCATAAGTTGGTTTTCTACATTTGAGACCCTATTCTGTTTTGTAATTCAGTTCCTGTGTAGCCAAGTTTACATTCCGTGTACGAGTGATACCTTATGATGTTTCTTTTTCTGTGTGACTTATTTCACTTAGAATCATCGTACCTGAATCCACTCATTATGCTGCTACTGGCCTGATGACATAGATTTCATTGCTGAGTGATATTGCATTGTACGTAAGTACCACAACTTCTTTATCCATTTTTCGCTTTCTGCGATATTGAACTTGTACCGTAAACGAGGTTCTTGTAAACAGAGCTGTCCCAAATTTTGGGGTGGCTGTGTCTTTTTGATTTTAATTTCCCTAATCTATAGGACCAAAAATGGAAGTGCCCTAGGCTCTGTTGCTTTGTTTTTCAGATGTTTCAGGAAACACCATACACTTCTCCAGAGTGGCTGTTGGCAATTTACATCCCGCCCATCAGCCTAAGTAGGCTCCCAGTTCTCCATGGTCTGTCCTGCCTTTCTGGATTTTACACTTTTTTCAGATGGCCCTTTTGACCGGGGGGCAGTGAGACTTCATTGTAGTGCAGATTTCCTTTGCAAGCTTGCTTGGTTGGCCAAAAAGGGCGTATGCGTTTTTTCCTGAATATATTCAGGAAAAAACGCATACGCCCTTTTTGGCCAAGTGCATCATTGTGGACGTTCTGCCTCTTTTCCTATGCTTTACATGCAATTCCAGTCTACCTCCTGAAAACGGTTTCCTGCAATTCTGCCCCGCTTTCAAGTCCTCTTGGCAGCCTTACTTCAATATATTTTTGGACGATAGCTGTCATTTAGAACTCTGAAGGTTTGTGAATTACAGTGCCCCTGAGCTCCTTTCTTCAACTCGCTTTCTTGTGAGCTGGCCGCAACACCGCAGGATTGCTTCAGGCCCTAGTGTGGTTCCGGCACGGCTCACTGAGTCTTTGGTTAATTCCTCTTCCTGGTGGGAAATGAGAGTTAAATTTGCCCGTCCAGACACCTCCAGCTAGTCTCTCATTGGTTCTCCCTATTCCTGTTCATTTTCCACAAAAATTGCAAACTGGGCCAAACAGGAGGTTAAAGGCACTGACTCTCCAAGTGGGGAGAGTGTTAGTAAAGCATCTGGAATGTTGCACCCGAGTACCAGGGGACGAAAACTGAGACACATTTGAACACGTTTCCCGATCACACGGTGGATCATACTCTGGGTTCCACATGCATGTTTTAGCTGAAGGAAGAATCCCTTAAACCTGGAGAGTTGAGACCCATGGAATGGGTACCATGCAATATGACTTCAAAGGGTCTGCATTTGCTCACCGAACCTCACCAATCCTATCACTGCTGCGTTTATGCCGCTGTACATACGCTGGATTCTCTTTCGGAGACATATAAATCCATAGGTCTTAAGATTCTTACTAGTCAGGTATATTCTTAGGCGTTTAATATGGGGTGTTGAGTCCACTTCGTTGAGCAAGCAGTAGCTCTTGTCTATTACATATTTGGCTTATGGAAAGGTATCTGTGTTAATTTCAATCTCTGGTTTTATGCAGCACCCCAACTCACCTTTCCCCTTAAGCAAGCATAAGTTGGTTTTCTACATTTGAGACCCTATTCTGTTTTGTAATTCAGTTCCTGTGTAGCCATGTTTACATTCCGTGTACGAGTGATACCTTATGATGTTTCTTTTTCTGTGTGACTTATTTCACTTAGAATCATCGTACCTGAATCCACTCATTATGCTGCTACTGGCCTGATGACATAGATTTCATTGCTGAGTGATATTGCATTGTACGTAAGTACCACAACTTCTTTATCCATTTTTCGCTTTCTGCGATATTGAACTTGTACCGTAAACGAGGTTTTTGTAAACAGAGCTGTCCCAAATTTTGGGGTGGCTGTGTCTTTTTGATTTTAATTTCCCTAATCTATAGGACCAAAAATGGAAGTGCCCTAGGCTCTGTTGCTTTGTTTTTCAGATGTTTCAGGAAACACCATACACTTCTCCAGAGTGGCTGTTGGCAATTTACATCCCGCCCATCAGCCTAAGTAGGCTCCCAGTTCTCCATGGTCTGTCCTGCCTTTCTGGATTTTACACTTTTTTCAGATGGCCCTTTTGACCGGGGGGCAGTGAGACTTCATTGTAGTGCAGATTTCCTTTGCAAGCTTGCTTGGTTGGCCAAAAAGGGCGTATGCGTTTTTTCCTGAATATATTCAGGAAAAAACGCATACGCCCTTTTTGGCCAAGTGCATCATTGTGGACGTTCTGCCTCTTTTCCTATGCTTTACATGCAATTCCAGTCTACCTCCTGAAAACGGTTTCCTGCAATTCTGCCCCGCTTTCAAGTCCTCTTGGCAGCCTTACTTCAATATATTTTTGGACGATAGCTGTCATTTAGAACTCTGAAGGTTTGTGAATTACAGTGCCCCTGAGCTACTTTCTTCAACTCGCTTTCTTGTGAGCTGGCCGCAACACCGCAGGATTGCTTCAGGCCCTAGTGTGGTTCCGGCACGGCTCGCTGAGCCTTTGGTTAATTCCTCTTCCTGGTGGGAAATGAGAGTTAAATTTGCCCGTCCAGACACCTCCAGCTAGTCTCTCATTGGTTCTCCCTATTCCTGTTCATTTTCCGCAGAAATTGCAAACTGGGCCAAACAGGAGTTTAAAGGCACTGACTCTCCAAGTGGGGAGAGTGTTAGTAAAGCATCTGGAATGTTGCACCCGAGTACCAGGGGACGAAAACTGAGACACATTTGAACACGTTTCCCGATCACACGGTGGATCATACTCTGGGTTCCACATGCATGTTTTAGCTGAAGGAAGAATCCCTTAAACCTGGAGAGTTGAGAACCATGGAATGGGTACCATGCAATATGACTTCAAAGGGTCTGCATTTGCTCACCGAACCTCACCAATCCTATCACTGCTGCATTTATGCTGCTGTACACACGCTTGATTCTCTTTCGGAGACATATAAATCCATAGGTTTTAAGATTCTTACTAGTCAGGTATATTCTTAGGCGTTTAATATGGGGTGTTGAGTCCACTTCGTTGAGCAAGCAGTAGCTCTTGTCTATTACATATTTGGCTTATGGAAAGTTATCTGTGCTAATTTCAATCTCTGGTTTTATGCAGCACCCCAACTCACCTTTCCCCTTAAGCAAGCATAAGTTGGTTTTCTACATTTGAGACCCTATTCTGTTTTGTAATTCAGTTCCTGTGTAGCCAAGTTTACATTCCGTGTATTAGTGATATCTTATGATGTTTCTTTTTCTGTGTGACATATTTCACTTAGAATCATCATACCTGAATCCACTCATTATGCTGCTATGGGCCTGATGACATAGATTTAATTGCTGAGTGATATTGCATTGTACGTTAGTACCACAACTTCTTTATCCATTTTTCGCTTTCTGCGATATTGAACTTGTACCGTAAACGAGGTTCTTGTAAACAGAGCCGTCCCAAACTTTGGGGTGGCTGTGTCTTTTTGATTTTAATTTCCCTAAGCTATAGGACCATAAGTGGAAGTGCCCTAGGCTCTGTTGCTTTGTTTTCTAGATGTTTCAGGAAACACCATACACTTCTCCAGAGTGGCTGTTCGCAATTTACATCACGCCCATCAGCATAACAAGGCTCCCAGTTCTCCATGGACTGTCCTGCCTTTCTGGATTTTACACTTTTTTCAGATGGCCCTTTTGACCGGGGGGCAGTGAGACTTCATTGTAGTGCAGATTTCCTTTGCAAGCTTGCTTGCTTGGCCAAAAAGGGCGTATGCGTTTTTTCCTGAATATATTCAGGAAAAAACGCATACGCCCTTTTTCGCCAAGTGCATCATTGTGGACGTTCTGCCTCTTTTCCTATGCTTTACATGCAATTCCAGTCTACCTCCTGAAATCGGTTTCCTGCAATTCTGCCCCGCTTTCAAGTCCTCTTGGCAGCCTTACTTCAATATATTTTTGGACGATAGCTGTCATTTATATCTCTGCAGGTTTTTGAATTACAGTGCCCCTGAGCTCCTTTCCTCAACTCGCTTTCTTGTGAGCTGGCCGCAACACTGCAGGATTGCTTCAGGCCTTAGTGTGATACTGGCATGGCATGCTGAGCCTTTGGTTAATTCCTCTTCCTGGTGGGAAATGAGAGTTAAATTTGCCCATCCAGACACCTCCAGCTAGTCTCTCATTGGTTCTCCCTATTCCTGTTCATTTTCCGCAGAAATTGCAAACTGGGCCAAACAGCAGATTAAAGGCACTGACTCTCCAAGTGGGGAGAGTGTTAGTAAAGCATCTGGAATGTTGCACCCGAGTACCAGGGGACGAAAACTGAGACACATTTGAACACGTTTCCCGATCACACGGTGGATCATACTCTGGGTTCCACATGCATGTTTTAGCTGAAGGAAGAATCCCTTAAACCTGGAGAGTTGAGAACCATGGAATGGGTACCATGCAATATGACTTCAAAGGGTCTTCATTTGCTCACCGAACCTCACCAATCCTTTCACTGCTGCGTTTATGCCGCTGTACACACGCTTGATTCTCTTTCGGAGACATATAAATCTATAGGTTTTAAGATGCTTACTAGTCAGGTATATTCTTAGGCGTTTAATATGGTGTGTTGAGTCCACTTCGTTGAGCAAGGAGTACCTCTTGTCTATTACATATTTGTCTTATGGAAAGGTATCTGTGCTAATTTCAATCTCTGGTTTTATGCAGCACCCCAACTCACCTTTCCCCTTAAGCAAGCATAAGTTGGTTTTCTACATTTGAGACCCTATTCTGTTTTGTAATTCAGTTCCTGTGTAGGCAAGTTTACATTCCGTGTATTAGTGATATCTTATGGTGTTTCTTTTTCTGTGTGACTTATTTCACTTAGAATCATCGTACCTGAATCCACTCATTATGCTGCTACTGGCCTGATGACATAGATTTCATTGCTGAGTGGTATTGCATTGTACATAAGTACCACAACTTCTTTATCCATTTTTCGCTTTCTGCAATATTGAACTTGTACCGTAAATGAGGTTCTTATAAACAGAGCCGTCCCAAACTTTGGGGTGGCTGTGTCTTTTTGATTTTAATTTCCCTAATCTATAGGACCATAAGTGGAAGTGCCCTAGGCTCTGTTGCTTTGTTTTTTAGATGTTTCAGGAAACACCATACACTTCTCCAGAGTGGCTGTTGGCAATTTACATCCCGCCCATCAGTCTAACTAGGCTCCCAGTTCTCCATGGCCTGTCCTGCCTTTCTGGATTTTACACTTTTTTCAGATGGCCCTTTTGACCGGGGGGCAGTGAGACTTCATTGTAGTGCAGATTTCCTTTGCAAGCTTGCTTGGTTGGCCAAAAAGGGCGTATGCGTTTTTTCCTGAATATATTCAGGAAAAAACGCATACGTCCTTTTTGGCCAAGTGCATCATTGTGGACGTTCTGCCTCTTTTCCTATGCTTTTCATGCAATTCCAGTCTACCTCCTGAAATCGGTTTCCTGCAATTCTGCCCCGCTTTCAAGTCCTCTTGGCAGCCTTACTTCAATATATTTTTGGACGATAGCTGTCATTTATAACTCTGCAGGTTTGTCAATTACAGTGCCCCTGAGCTTCTATCTTCAACTCGCTTTCTTGTGAGCTGGCCGCAACACCGCAGGATTGCTTCAGGCCCTAGTGTGGTTTCGGCATGGCTCGCTGAGCCTTTGGTTAATTCCTCTTCCTGGTGGGAAATGAGAGTTAAATTTGCCCATCCAGACACCTCCAGCTAGTCTGTCATTGGTTCTCCCTATTCCTGTTAATTTTCCACAGAAATTGCAAACTGGGCCAAACAGGAGGTTAAAGGCACTGACTCTCCAAGTGGGGAGAGTGTTAGTAAAGCGTCTGGAATGTTGCACCCGAGTACCAGGGGACGAAAACTGAGACACATATGAACACGTTTCCCGATCACACGGTGGATCATACTCTGGGTTCCACATGCATGTTTTAGCTGAAGGAAGAATCCCTTACCTGGAGAGTTGAGACGCATGGAATGGGTACCATGCAATATGACTTCAAAGGGTCTGCATTTGCTCACCGAACCTCACCAATCCTATCACTGCTGCGTTTATGCTGCTGTACACACGCTTGATTCTCTTTCGGAGACATATAAATCCATAGGCTTTAAGATTCTTACTAGTCAGGTATATTCTTAGGCGTTTAATATGGGGTGTTGAGTCCACTTCGTTGAGCAAGCAGTAGCTCTTGTCTATTACATATTTGGCTTATGGAAAGGTATCTGTGCTAATTTCAATCTCTGGTTTTATGCAGCACCCCAACTCACCTTTCCCCTTAAGCAAGCATAAGTTGGTTTTCTACATTTGAGACCCTATTCTGTTTTGTACTTCAGTTCCTGTGTAGCCAAGTTTACATTCCGTGTATTAGTGATACCTTATGATGTTTCTTTTTCTGTGTGACTTATTTCACTTAGAATCATCGTACCTGAATCCACTCATTATGCTGCTACTGGCCTGATGACATAGATTTCATTGCTGAGTGATATTGCATTGTACGTAAGTACCACAACTTCTTTATCCATTTTTCGCTTTCTGTGATATTGAACTTGTACCGTAAACGAGGTTCTTGTAAACAGAGCCGTCCCAAACTTTGGGGTGGCTGTGTCTTTTTGATTTTAATTTCCCTAAGCTATAGGACCATAAGTGGAAGTGCCCTAGGCTCTGTTGCTTTGTTTTTTAGATGTTTCAGGAAACACCATACACTTCTCCAGAGTGGCTGTTGGAAATTTACATCCCGCGCATCAGCATAAGAAGGCTCCCAGTTCTCCATGGCCTGTCCTGCCTTTCTGGATTTTACACTTTTTTCAGATGGCCCTTTTGACCGGGGGGCAGTGAGACTTCATTGTAGTGCAGATTTCCTTTGCAAGCTTGCTTGGGTGGCCAAAAAGGGCGTATGCGTTTTTTCCTGAATATATTCAGGATAAAACGCATACGCCCTTTTGGCCAAGTGCATCATTGTGGACGTTCTGCCTCTTTTCCTATGCTTTATATGCAATTCCAGTCTACCTCCTGAAACCGGTTTCCTGCAATTCTGCCCCGCTTTCAAGTCCTCTTGGGAGCCTTACTTCAATATATTTTTGGACGATAGCTGTCATTTATAACTCTGCAGGTTTGTGAATGACAGTGCCCCTGAGCTCCTTTCTTCAACTCGCTTTCTTGTGAGCTGGCCGCAACACCGCAGGATTGCTTCAGGCCCTAGTGTGGTTCCGGCATATCTCAGTGAGCCTTTGGTTAATTCCTCTTCCTGGTGGGAAATGAGAGTTAAATTTGCCCGTCCAGACACCTCCAGCTAGTCTCTCATTGGTTCTCCCTATTCCTGTTCATTTTCCACAAAAATTGCAAACTGGGCCAAACAGGAGGTTAAAGGCACTGACTCTCCAAGTGGGGAGAGTGTTAGTAAAGCATCTGGAATGTTGCACCCGAGTACCAGGGGACGAAAACTGAGACACATTTGAACACGTTTCCCGATCACACGGTGGATCATACTCTGGGTTCCACATGCATGTTTTAGCTGAAGGAAGAATCCCTTAAACCTGGAGAGTTGAGACCCATGGAATGGGTACCATGCAATATGACTTCAAAGGGTCTGCATTTGCTCACCGAACCTCACCAATCCTATCACTGCTGCGTTTATGCCGCTGTACATACGCTGGATTCTCTTTCGGAGACATATAAATCCATAGGTCTTAAGATTCTTACTAGTCAGGTATATTCTTAGGCGTTTAATATGGGGTGTTGAGTCCACTTCGTTGAGCAAGCAGTAGCTCTTGTCTATTACATATTTGGCTTATGGAAAGGTATCTGTGTTAATTTCAATCTCTGGTTTTATGCAGCACCCCAACTCACCTTTCCCCTTAAGCAAGCATAAGTTGGTTTTCTACATTTGAGACCCTATTCTGTTTTGTAATTCAGTTCCTGTGTAGCCAAGTTTACATTCCGTGTACGAGTGATACCTTATGATGTTTCTTTTTCTGTGTGACTTATTTCACTTAGAATCATCGTACCTGAATCCACTCATTATGCTGCTACTGGCCTGATGACATAGATTTCATTGCTGAGTGATATTGCATTGTACGTAAGTACCACAACTTCTTTATCCATTTTTCGCTTTCTGCGATATTGAACTTGTACCGTAAACGAGGTTCTTGTAAACAGAGCTGTCCCAAACTTTGGGGTGGCTGTGTCTTTTTGATTTTAATTTCCCTAATCTATAGGACCAAAAATGGAAGTGCCCTAGGCTCTGTTGCTTTGTTTTTCAGATGTTTCAGGAAATACCATACACTTCTCCAGAGTGGCTGTTGGCAATTTACATCCCGCCCATCAGCCTAAGTAGGCTCCCAGTTCTCCATGGTCTGTCCTGCCTTTCTGGATTTTACACTTTTTTCAGATGGCCCTTTAGACCGGGGGGCAGTGAGACTTCATTGTAGTGCAGATTTCCTTTGCAAGCTTGCTTGGTTGGCCAAAAAGGGCGTATGCGTTTTTTCCTGAATATATTCAGGAAAAAACGCATACGCCCTTTTTGGCCAAGTGCATCATTGTGGACGTTCTGCCTCTTTTCCTATGCTTTACATGCAATTCCAGTCTACCTCCTGAAAACGGTTTCCTGCAATTCTGCCCCGCTTTCAAGTCCTCTTGGCAGCCTTACTTCAATATATTTTTGGACGATAGCTGTCATTTAGAACTCTGAAGGTTTGTGAATTACAGTGCCCCTGAGCTACTTTCTTCAACTCGCTTTCTTGTGAGCTGGCCGCAACACCGCAGGATTGCTTCAGGCCCTAGTGTGGTTCCGGCACGGCTCACTGAGCCTTTGGTTAATTCCTCTTCCTGGTGGGAAATGAGAGTTAAATTTGCCCGTCCAGACACCTCCAGCTAGTCTCTCATTGGTTCTCCCTATTCCTGTTCATTTTCCGCAGAAATTGCAAACTGGGCCAAACAGGAGTTTAAAGGCACTGACTCTCCAAGTGGGGAGAGTGTTAGTAAAGCATCTGGAATGTTGCACCCGAGTACCAGGGGACGAAAACTGAGACACATTTGAACACGTTTCCCGATCACACGGTGGATCATACTCTGGGTTCCACATGCATGTTTTAGCTGAAGGAAGAATCCCTTAAACCTGGAGAGTTGAGAACCATGGAATGGGTACCATGCAATATGACTTCAAAGGGTCTGCATTTGCTCACCGAACCTCACCAATCCTATCACTGCTGCGTTTATGCCGCTGTACACACGCTTGATTCTCTTTCGTAGACATATTAATCCATAGGTTTTAAGATTCTTACTAGTCAGGTATATTCTTAGGCGTTTAATATGGGGTGTTGAGTCCACTTCGTTGAGCAAGCAGTAGCTCTTGTCTATTACATATTTGGCTTATGGAAAGGTATCTGTGCTAATTTCAATCTCTGGTTTTATGCAGCACCCCAACTCACCTTTCCCCTTAAGCAAGCATAAGTTGGTTTTCTACATTTGAGACCCTATTCTGTTTTGTAATTCAGTTCCTGTGTAGCCAAGTTTACATTCCGTGTATTAGTGATATCTTATGATGTTTCTTTTTCTGTGTGACTTATTTCACTTAGAATCATCGTACCTGAATCCACTCATTATGCTGCTACTGGCCTGATGACATAGATTTCATTGCTGAGTGGTATTGCATTGTACGTAAGTACCACAACTTCTTTATCCATTTTTCGCTTTCTCTGATATTGAACTTGTACCGTAAATGAGGTTCTTGTAAACAGAGCCGTCCCAAACTTTGGGGTGGCTGTGTCTTTTTGATTTTAATTTCCCTAAGCTATAGGACCATAAGTGGAAATTCCCTAGGCTCTGTTGCTTTGTTTTTTAGATGTTTCAGGAAACACCATACACTTCTCCAGAGTGGCTGTTGGCAATTTACATCCCGCCCATCAGTCTAACTAGGCTCTCAGTTCTCCATGGCCTGTCCTGCCTTTCTGGATTTTACACTTTTTTCAGATGGCCCTTTTGACCGGGGGGCAGTGAGACTTCATTGTAGTGCAGATTTCCTTTGCAAGCTTGCTTGGTTGGCCCAAAAGGGCGTATGCGTTTTTTCCTGAATATATTCAGGAAAAAACGCATACGTCCTTTTTGGCCAAGTGCATCATTGTGGACGTTCTGCCTCTTTTCCTATGCTTTTCATGCAATTCCAGTCTACCTCCTGAAATTGGTTTCCTGCAATTCTGCCCCGCTTTCAAGTCCTCTTGGCAGCCTTACTTCAATATATTTTTGGATGATAGCTGTCATTTATAACTCTGCAGGTTTGTGAATTACAGTGCCCCTGAGCTTCTTTCTTCAACTCGCTTTCTTGTGAGCTGGCTGCAACACCGCAGGATTGCTTCAGGCCCTAGTGTGGTTTCGGCATGGCTCGCTGAGCCTTTGGTTAATTCCTCTTCCTGGTGGGAAATGAGAGTTAAATTTGCCCGTCCAGACACCTCCAGCTAGTCTGTCATTGGTTCTCCCTATTCCTGTTAATTTTCCACAGAAATTGCAAACTGGGCCAAACAGGAGGTTAAAGGCACTGACTCTCCAAGTGGGGAGAGTGTTAGTAAAGCGTCTGGAATGTTGCACCCGAGTACCAGGGCACGAAAACTGAGACACATATGAACACGTTTCCCGATCACACGGTGGATCATACTCTGGGTTCCACATGCATGTTTTAGCTGAAGGAAGAATCCCTTACCTGGAGAGTTGAGACGCATGGAATGGGTACCATGCAATATGACTTCAAAGGGTCTGCATTTGCTCACCGAACCTCACCAATCCTATCACTGCTGCGTTTATGCCGCTGTACACACGCTTGATTCTCTTTCGGAGACATATAAATCCATAGGCTTTAAGATTCTTACTAGTCAGGTATATTCTTAGGCGTTTAATATGGGGTGTTGAGTCCACTTCGTTGAGCAAGCAGTAGCTCTTGTCTATTACATATTTGACTTATGGAAATGTATCTGTGCTAATTTCAATCTCTGGTTTTATGCAGCACCCCAACTCACCTTTCCCCTTAAGCAAGCATAAGTTGGTTTTCTACATTTGAGACCCTATTCTGTTTTGTAATTCAGTTCCTGTGTAGCCAAGTTTACATTCCGTGTATTAGTGATACCTCATGATGTTTCTTTTTCTGTGTGACTTATTTTAGTTAGAATCATCGTACCTGAATTCACTCATTATGCTGCTACTGGCCTGATGACATAGATTTCATTGCTGAGTGATATTGCATTGTACGTAAGTACCACAACTTCTTTATCCATTTTTCGCTTTCTGCGATATTGAACTTGTACCGTAAACGAGGTTCTTGTAAACAGAGCCGTCCCAAACTTTGGGGTGGCTGTGTCTTTTTGATTTTAATTTCCCTAAGCTATAGGACCATAAGTGGAAGTGCCCTAGGCTCTGTTGCTTTGTTTTTTAGATATTTCAGGAAACACCATACACTTCTCCAGAGTGGCTGTTTGCAATTTACATCCCGCCCGTCAGCATAAGAAGGCTCCCAGTTCTCCATGGCCTGTCCTGCCTTTCTGGATTTTACACTTTTTTCATATGGCCCTTTTGACCGGGGGGCAGTGAGACTTCATTGTAGTGCAGATTTCCTTTGCAAGCTTGCTTGGTTGGCCAAAAATGGTGTATGCGTTTTTTCCTGAATATATTCAGGAAAAAACGCATACGCCCTTTTTGGCCAAGTGCATCATTGTGGACGTTCTGCCTCTTTTCCTATGCTTTACATGCAATTCCAGTCTACCTCCTGAAATCGGTTTCCTGCAATTCTTCCCCGCTTTCAAGTCCTCTTGGCAGCCTTACTTCAATATATTTTTGGACGATAGCTGTCATTTATAACTCTGAAATTTTGTGAATTACAGTGCCCCTGAGCTCCTTTTTTCAACTGGCTTTCTTGTGAGCTGGCCGCAACACCGCAGGATTGCTTCAGGCCCTAGTGTGGTTCCGGCATGGCTCGCTGAGCCTTTTGTTAATTCCTCTTCCTGGTGGGAAATGAGAGTTAAATTTGCCCGTCCAGACACCTCCAGCTAGTCTCTCATTGGTTCTCCCTATTCCTTTACATTTTCCGCAGAAATTGCACACTGGGCCAAACAGGAGGTTAAAGGCGCTGACTCTCCAAGTGGGGAGAGTGTTAGTAAAGCGTCTGGAATGTTGCACCCGAGTACCAGGGGACGAAAACTGAGACACATTTGAACACGTTTCCCGATCACATGGTGGATCATACTCTGGGTTCCACATGCATGTTTTAGCTGAAGGAAGAATCCCTTAAACCTGGAGAGTTGAGAACCATCTAATGGGTACCATGCAATATGACTTCAAAGGGTCTGCATTTGCTCACCGAACCTCACCAATCCTATCACTGCTGCGTTTATGCCGCTGTACACACGCTGGATTCTCTTTCGGAGACATATAAATCCATAGGTTTTAAGATTCTTACTAATCAGGTATATTCTTAGGCGTTTAATATGGGGTGTTGAGTCCACTTCGTTGAGCAAGCAGTAGCTCTTGTCTATTACATATTTGGCTTATGGAAAGGTATCTGTGTTAATTTCAATCTCTGGTTTTATGCAGCACCCCAACTCACCTTTCCCCTTAAGCAAGCATAAGTTGGTTTTCTACATTTGAGACCCTATTCTGTTTTGTAATTCAGTTCCTGTGTAGCCAAGTTTACATTCCGTGTATTAGTGATACCTTATGATGTTTCTTTTTCTGTGTGACTTATTTTACTTAGAATCATCGTACCTGAATCCACTCATTATGATGCTACTGGCCTGATGACATAGATTTCATTGCTGAGTGATATTTCATTGTACGTAAGTACCACAACTTCTTTATCCATTTTTCGCTTTCTGCGATATTGAACTTGTATCGTAAATGAGGTTCTTGTAAACAGAGCTGTCCCAAACTTTGGGGTGGCTGTGTCTTTTTGATTTTAATTTCCCTAATCTATAGGACCAAAAATGGAAGTGCCCTAGGCTCTGTTGCTTTGTTTTTCAGATGTTTCAGGAAACACCATACACTTCTCCAGAGTGGCTGTTGGCAATTTACATCCCGCCCATCAGCCTAAGTAGGCTCCCAGTTCTCCATGGTCTGTCCTGCCTTTCTGGATTTTACACTTTTTTCAGATGGCCCTTTTGACCGGGGGGCAGTGAGACTTCATTGTAGTGCAGATTTCCTTTGCAAGCTTGCTTGGTTGGCCAAAAAGGGCGTATGCGTTTTTTCCTGAATATATTCAGGAAAAAACGCATACGTCCTTTTTGGCCAAGTGCATCATTGTGGACGTTCTGCCTCTTTTCCTATGCTTTTCATGCAATTCCAGTCTACCTCCTGAAATCGGTTTCCTGCAATTCTGCCCCGCTTTCAAGTCCTCTTGGCAGCCTTACTTCAATATATTTTTGGACGATAGCTGTCATTTATAACTCTGCAGGTTTGTGAATTACAGTGCCCCTGAGCTTCTTTCTTCAACTCGCTTTCTTGTGAGCTGGCCGCAACACCGCAGGATTGCTTCAGGCCCTAGTGTGGTTTCGGCATGGCTCGCTGAGCCTTTGGTTAATTCCTCTTCCTGGTGGGAAATGAGAGTTAAATTTGCCCGTCCAGACACCTCCAGCTAGTCTGTCATTGGTTCTCCCTATTCCTGTTAATTTTCCACAGAAATTGCAAACTGGGCCAAACAGGAGGTTAAAGGCACTGACTCTCCAAGTGGGGAGAGTGTTAGTAAAGCGTCTGGAATGTTGCACCCGAGTACCAGGGGACGAAAACTGAGACACATATGAACACGTTTCCCGATCACACGGTGGATCATACTCTGGGTTCCACATGCATGTTTTAGCTGAAGGAAGAATCCCTTACCTGGAGAGTTGAGACGCATGGAATGGGTACCATGCAATATGACTTCAAAGGGTCTGCATTTGCTCACCGAACCTCACCAATCCTATCACTGCTGCGTTTATGCTGCTGTACACACGCTTGATTCTCTTTCGGAGACATATAAATCCATAGGCTTTAAGATTCTTACTAGTCAGGTATATTCTTAGGCGTTTAATATGGGGTGTTGTGTCCACTTCGTTGAGCAAGCAGTAGCTCTTGTCTATTACATATTTGACTTATGGAAATGTATCTGTGCTAATTTCAATCTCTGGTTTTATGCAGCACCCCAACTCACCTTTCCCCTTAAGCAAGCATAAGTTGGTTTTCTACATTTGAGACCCTATTCTGTTTTGTAATTCAGTTCCTGTGTAGCCAAGTTTACATTCCGTGTATTAGTGATATCTTATGATGTTTCTTTTTCTGTGTGACTTATTTCACTTAGAATCATCGTACCTGAATTCACTCATTATGCTGCTACGGGCCTGATGACATAGATTTCATTGCTGAGTGATATTGCATTGTACGTAAGTACCACAACTTCTTTATCCATTTTTCGCTTTCTGCGATATTGAACTTGTACCGTAAATGAGGTTCTTGTAAACAGAGCCGTCCCAAACTTTGGGGTGGCTGTGTCTTTTTTATTTTAATTTCCCTAATCTATAGGACCATGAGTGTAAGTGCCCTAGGCTCTGTTGCTTTGTTTTTTAGATGTTTCAGGAAACACCATACACTTCTCCAGAGTGGCTGTTGGCAATTTACATCCCGCCCATCAGCATAACAAGGCTCCCAGTTCTCCATGGCCTCTCCTGCCTTTCTGGATTTTACACTTTTTTCAGATGGCCCTTTTGACCGGGGGGCAGTGAGACTTCATTGTAGTGCAGATTTCCTTTGCAAGCTTGCTTGGTTGGCCAAAAAGGGCGTATGCGTTTTTTCCTGAATATATTCAGGAAAAAACGCATACGCCCTTTTTGGCCAAGTGCATCATTGTGGACGTTCTGCCTCTTTTCATATGCTTTACATGCAATTCCAGTCTACCTCCTGAAATCGGTTTCCTGCAATTCTGCCCCGCTTTCAAGTCCTCTTGGCAGCCTTACTTCAATATATTTTTGGACGATAGCTGTCATTGATAACTCTGCAGGTTTGTGAATTACAGTGCCCCTGAGCTCCTTTCTTCAACTCGCTTTCTTGTGAGCTGGCCACAACACCGCAGGATTGCTTCAGGCCCTAGTGTGGTTCCAGCATGGCTCGCTGAGCCTTTGGTTAATTCCTCTTCCTGGTGGGAAATGAGAGTTAAATTTGCCCGTCCAGACACCTCCAGCTAGTCTCTCATTGGTTCTCCCTATTCCTGTTCATTTTCCACAAAAATTGCAAACTGGGCCAAACAGGAGGTTAAAGGCACTGACTCTCCAAGTGGGGAGAGTGTTAGTAAAGCGTCTGGAATGTTGCATCCGAGTACCAGGGGACGAAAACTGAGACACATTTGAACACGTTTCCCGATCACACGGTGGATCATACTCTGGGTTCCACATGCATGTTTTAGCTGAAGGAAGAATCCCTTAAACCTGGAGAGTTGAGAACCATGGAATGGGTACCATGCAATATGACTTCAAAGGGTCTGCATTTGCTCACCGAACCTCACCAATCCTATCACTGCTGCCTTTATGCCGCTGTACACACGCTGGATTCTCTTTCGGAGACATATAAATCCATAGGTTTTAAGATTCTTACTAGTCAGGTATATTCTTAGGCGTTTAATATGGGGTGTTGAGTCCACTTCGTTGAGCAAGCAGTAGCTCTTGTCTATTACATATTTGGCTTATGGAAAGGTATCTGTGCTAATTTCAATCTCTGGTTTTATGCAGCACCCCAACTCACCTTTCCCCTTAAGAAAGCATAAGTTGGTTTTCTACATTTGAGACCCTATTCTGTTTTGTAATTCAGTTCCTGTGTAGCCAAGTTTACATTCCGTGTATTAGTGATACCTTATGATGTTTCTTTTTCTGTGTGACTTATTTCACTTAGAATCATCGTACCTGAATCCACTCATTATGCTGCTACTGGCCTGATGACATAGATTTCATTGCTGAGTGATATTGCATTGTACGTAATTACCACAACTTCTTTATCCATTTTTCGCTTTCTGCGATATTGAACTTGTACCATAAACGAGGTTCTTGTAAACAGAGCCGACCCAAACTTTGGGGTGGCTGTGTCTTTTTGATTTTAATTTCCCTAAGCTATAGGACCATAAGTGGAAGTGCCCTAGGCTCTGTTGCTTTGTTTTTTAGATGTTTAAGGAAACACCATACACTTCTCCAGAGGGGCTGTTGGCAATTTACATCCCGCCCATCAGCATAAGAAGGCTCCCAGTTCTCCATGGCCTGTCCTGCCTTTCTGGATTTTACAGGTTTTTCAGATGGCCCTTTTGACCGGGGGGCAGTGAGACTTCATTGTAGTGCAGATTTCCTTTGCAAGCTTGCTTGGTTGGCCAAAAAGGACGTATGCGTTTTTTCCTGAATATATTCAGGAAAAAACGCATAAGCCCTTTTTGGCCAAGTGCATCATTGTGGACGGTCTGCCTCTTTTCCTATGCTTTACATGCAATTCCAGTCTACCTCCTGAAGTCGGTTTACTGCAATTCTGCCCTGCTTTCAAGTCCTCTTGGCAGCCTTACTTCAATATATTTTTGGACGATAGCTGTCATTTAGAACTCTGAAGGTTTGTGAATTACAGTGCCCCTGAGCTCCTTTTTTCAACTGGCTTTCTTGT
>NW_027136252.1:0-51183 GCF_039906515.1 Pseudorca crassidens | reverse complement strand
TCAGGAAACACCATACACTTCTCCCGAGTGTCTGTTGGCAATTTACATCCCGCCCATCAGCATAACAAGGCTCCCAGTTCTCCATGGCCTGTCCTGCCTTTCTGGATTTTACACTTTTTTCAGATGGCCCTTTTGACCGGGGGAAGTGAGACTTCATTGTAGTGTAGATTTCCTTTGCAAGCTTGCTTGGTTGGCCAAAAAGGGCGTATGCGTTTTTTCCTGAATATATTCAGGAAAAAACGCATACGCCCTTTTTGGCCAAGTGCATCATTGTGGACGTTCTGCCTCTTTTCCTATGCTTTCAATGCAATTCCAGTCTACCTCCTGAAATCGGTTTCCTGCAATTCTGCCCCGCTTTCAAGTCCTCTTGGCAGCCTTACTTCAGTATATTTTTGGACGATAGCTGTCATTTATAACTCTGCAGGTTTGTGAATTACAGTGCCCCTGAGCTCCTTTCTTCAACTCGCTTTCTTTTGAGCTGGCCGCAACACCGCAGGATGGCTTCAGGCCCTAATCTGGTTCCGGCACGGCACGCTGAGCCTTTGGTTAATTCCCCTTCCTGGTGGGAAATGAGAGTTAAATTTGCCCGTCCAGACACCTTCCAGCTAGTCTCTCATTGGTTCTCTCTATTCCTGTTCATCTTCCGCAGAAATTGCAAACTGGGCCAAACAGGAGGTTAAAGGGACTGACTCTCCAAGTCGGGAGGGTGTTAGTAAAGCGTCTGAATGTTGCACCCGAGTACCAGGGTACGAAAACTGAGACATATTTGAACACGTCTCCCGATCACATGGTTGATCATACTCTAGGTTCCACATGCATGTTTTAGCTGAAGGAAGAATACCTTAAACCTGGGTAGTTGAAACCCGTGGAATGGGTACCATGCAATATGACTTCAAAGGGTCTTCATTTGCTCACCGAACCTCTCCAATCCTATCACTGCTGCGTTTATGCCCTGTACACATGCTTGATTCTCTTTCGGAGACATAGCAATCCATAGGTTTTAAGATACTTACTAGTCAGGTACATTCTTAGGCATTTAATATGCGGTGTTGAGTCCATTTCGTTGAGCAAGGAGTAGCTCTTGTCTATTCCATATTTGGCTTAAGGAACTTTATCTGTGCTCATTTCAATCTCTGGTTTTATGCAGCACCCCAACTCCCCTTTCCCCTTAAGCAAGCATAAGTTGGTTTTCTAAATTTGAGACCCTGTTCTGTTCTGTAATTCAGTTCCTGTGTAGCCAAGTTTACATTCCGTGTATTACTGATATCTTATGATGTTTCTTTTTCTGTGTGACTTATTTCAGTTAGAATCATCATACCTGAATCCACTCATTGTGCTGCTAAGGGCCTGATGACATAGATTTCATTGCTGAGTGATATTGCTTTGTAAGTAAATACCACAACTTCTTTATCCATTTTTCACTTTCTGCGATGTTGAACTTGTACGGTAAACGAGGTTCTTGTAAACAGAGGCGTCCCAAACTTTGGGGTGGCTGTGTCTTTTTGATTTTAATTTCCCTAAGCTATAGGACCATAAGTGGAAGTGCCCTAGGCTCTGTTGCTTTGTTTTTTAGATGTTTCAGGAAACACCATACACTTCTCCCGAGTGTCTGTTGGCAATTTACATCCCGCCCATCAGCATAACAAGGCTCCCAGTTCTCCATGGCCTGTCCTGCCTTTCTGGATTTTACACTTTTTTCAGATGGCCCTTTTGACCGGGGGGAAGTGAGACTTCATTGTAGTGTAGATTTCCTTTGCAAGCTTGCTTGGTTGGCCAAAAAGGGCGTATGCGTTTTTTCCTGAATATATTCAGGAAAAAACGCATACGCCCTTTTTGGCCAAGTGCATCATTGTGGACGTTCTGCCTCTTTTCCTATGCTTTCAATGCAATTCCAGTCTACCTCCTGAAATCGGTTTCCTGCAATTCTGCCCCGCTTTCAAGTCCTCTTGGCAGCCTTACTTCAGTATATTTTTGGACGATAGCTGTCATTTATAACTCTGCAGGTTTGTGAATTACAGTGCCCCTGAGCTCCTTTCTTCAACTCGCTTTCTTTTGAGCTGGCCGCAACACCGCAGGATGGCTTCAGGCCCTAATCTGGTTCCGGCACGGCACGCTGAGCCTTTGGTTAATTCCTCTTCCTGGTGGGAAATGAGAGTTAAATTTGCCCGTCCAGACACCTCCAGCTAGTCTCTCATTGGTTCTCGCTATTCCTGTTCATCTTCCGCAGAAATTGCAAACTGGGCCAAACAGGAGGTTAAAGGGACTGACTCTCCAAGTCGGGAGGGTGTTAGTAAAGCGTCTGGAATGTTGCACCCGAGTACCAGGGTACGAAAACTGAGACATATTTGAACACGTCTCCCGATCACATGGTTGATCATACTCTAGGTTCCACATGCATGTTTTAGCTGAAGGAAGAATACCTTAAACCTGGGTAGTTGAAACCGTGGAATGGGTACCATGCAATATGACTTCAAAGGGTCTTCATTTGCTCACCGAACCTCTCCAATCCTATCACTGCTGCGTTTATGCCCCTGTACACATGCTTGATTCTCTTTCGGAGACATAGCAATCCATAGGTTTTAAGATACTTACTAGTCAGGTACATTCTTAGGCATTTAATATGCGGTGGTTGAGTCCATTTCGTTGAGCAAGGAGTAGCTCTTGTCTATTCCATATTTGGCTTAAGGAACTTTATCTGTGCTCATTTCAATCTCTGGTTTTATGCAGCACCCCAACTCACCTTTCCCTTAAGCAAGCATAAGTTGGTTTTCTAAATTTGAGACCCTGTTCTGTTCTGTAATTCAGTTCCTGTGTAGCCAAGTTTACATTCCGTGTATTACTGATATCTTATGATGTTTCTTTTTCTGTGTGACTTATTTCAGTTAGAATCATCATACCTGAATCCACTCATTGTGCTGCTAAGGGCCTGATGACATAGATTTCATTGCTGAGTGATATTGCTTTGTAAGTAAATACCACAACTTCTTTATCCATTTTTCACTTCTGCGATGTTGAACTTGTACTGTAAACGAGGTTCTTGTAAACAGAGGCGTCCAAACTTTGGGGTGGCTGTGTCTTTTTGATTTTAATTTCCCTAAGCTATAGGACCATAAGTGGAAGTGCCCTAGCTCTGTTGCTTTGTTTTTTAGATGTTTCAGGAAACACCATACACTTCTCCCGAGTGTCTGTTGGCAATTTACATCCCGCCCATCAGCATAACAAGGCTCCCAGTTCTCCATGGCCTGTCCTGCCTTTCTGGATTTTACACTTTTTTCAGATGGCCCTTTTGACCGGGGGGAAGTGAGACTTCATTGTAGTGTAGATTTCCTTTGCAAGCTTGCTTGGTTGGCCAAAAAGGGCGTATGCGTTTTTTCCTGAATATATTCAGGAAAAAACGCATACGCCCTTTTTGGCCAAGTGCATCATTGTGGACGTTCTGCCTCTTTTCCTATGCTTTCAATGCAATTCCAGTCTACCTCCTGAAATCGGTTTCCTGCAATTCTGCCCCGCTTTCAAGTCCTCTTGGCAGCCTTACTTCAGTATATTTTTGGACGATAGCTGTCATTTATAACTCTGCAGGTTTGTGAATTACAGTGCCCCTGAGCTCCTTTCTTCAACTCGCTTTCTTTTGAGCTGGCCGCAACACCGCAGGATGGCTTCAGGCCCTAATCTGGTTCCGGCACGGCACGCTGAGCCTTTGGTTAATTCCCCTTCCTGGTGGGAAATGAGAGTTAAATTTGCCCGTCCAGACACCTTCCAGCTAGTCTCTCATTGGTTCTCTCTATTCCTGTTCATCTTCCGCAGAAATTGCAAACTGGGCCAAACAGGAGGTTAAAGGGACTGACTCTCCAAGTCGGGAGGGTGTTAGTAAAGCGTCTGGAATGTTGCACCCGAGTACCAGGGTACGAAAACTGAGACATATTTGAACACGTCTCCCGATCACATGGTTGATCATACTCTAGGTTCCACATGCATGTTTTAGCTGAAGGAAGAATACCTTAAACCTGGGTAGTTGAAACCCGTGGAATGGGTACCATGCAATATGACTTCAAAGGGTCTTCATTTGCTCACCGAACCTCTCCAATCCTATCACTGCTGCGTTTATGCCCCTGTACACATGCTTGATTCTCTTTCGGAGACATAGCAATCCATAGGTTTTAAGATACTTACTAGTCAGGTACATTCTTAGGCATTTAATATGCGGTGTTGAGTCCATTTCGTTGAGCAAGGAGTAGCTCTTGTCTATTCCATATTTGGCTTAAGGACTTTATCTGTGCTCATTTCAATCTCTGGTTTTATGCAGCACCCCAACTCCCCTTTCCCCTTAAGCAAGCATAAGTTGGTTTTCTAAATTTGAGACCCTGTTCTGTTCTGTAATTCAGTTCCTGTGTAGCCAAGTTTACATTCCGTGTATTACTGATATCTTATGATGTTTCTTTTTCTGTGTGACTTATTTCAGTTAGAATCATCATACCTGAATCCACTCATTGTGCTGCTAAGGGCCTGATGACATAGATTTCATTGCTGAGTGATATTGCTTTGTAAGTAAATACCACAACTTCTTTATCCATTTTTCACTTTCTGCGATGTTGAACTTGTACGGTAAACGAGGTTCTTGTAAACAGAGGCGTCCCAAACTTTGGGGTGGCTGTGTCTTTTTGATTTTAATTTCCCTAAGCTATAGGACCATAAGTGGAAGTGCCCTAGGCTCTGTTGCTTTGTTTTTTAGATGTTTCAGGAAACACCATACACTTCTCCCGAGTGTCTGTTGGCAATTTACATCCCGCCCATCAGCATAACAAGGCTCCCAGTTCTCCATGGCCTGTCCTGCCTTTCTGGATTTTACACTTTTTTCAGATGGCCCTTTTGACCGGGGGGAAGTGAGACTTCATTGTAGTGTAGATTTCCTTTGCAAGCTTGCTTGGTTGGCCAAAAAGGGCGTATGCGTTTTTTCCTGAATATATTCAGGAAAAAACGCATACGCCCTTTTTGGCCAAGTGCATCATTGTGGACGTTCTGCCTCTTTTCCTATGCTTTCAATGCAATTCCAGTCTACCTCCTGAAATCGGTTTCCTGCAATTCTGCCCCGCTTTCAAGTCCTCTTGGCAGCCTTACTTCAGTATATTTTTGGACGATAGCTGTCATTTATAACTCTGCAGGTTTGTGAATTACAGTGCCCCTGAGCTCCTTTCTTCAACTCGCTTTCTTTTGAGCTGGCCGCAACACCGCAGGATGGCTTCAGGCCCTAATCTGGTTCCGGCACGGCACGCTGAGCCTTTGGTTAATTCCTCTTCCTGGTGGGAAATGAGAGTTAAATTTGCCCGTCCAGACACCTCCAGCTAGTCTCTCATTGGTTCTCGCTATTCCTGTTCATCTTCCGCAGAAATTGCAAACTGGGCCAAACAGGAGGTTAAAGGGACTGACTCTCCAAGTCGGGAGGGTGTTAGTAAAGCGTCTGGAATGTTGCACCCGAGTACCAGGGTACGAAAACTGAGACATATTTGAACACGTCTCCCGATCACATGGTTGATCATACTCTAGGTTCCACATGCATGTTTTAGCTGAAGGAAGAATACCTTAAACCTGGGTAGTTGAAACCCGTGGAATGGGTACCATGCAATATGACTTCAAAGGGTCTTCATTTGCTCACCGAACCTCTCCAATCCTATCACTGCTGCGTTTATGCCCCTGTACACATGCTTGATTCTCTTTCGGAGACATAGCAATCCATAGGTTTTAAGATACTTACTAGTCAGGTACATTCTTAGGCATTTAATATGGGGTGTTGAGTCCATTTCGTTGAGCAAGGAGTAGCTCTTGTCTATTCCATATTTGGCTTAAGGAACTTTATCTGTGCTCATTTCAATCTCTGGTTTTATGCAGCACCCCAACTCACCTTTACCCTTAAGCAAGCATAAGTTGGTTTTCTAAATTTGAGACCCTGTTCTGTTCTGTAATTCAGTTCCTGTGTAGCCAAGTTTACATTCCGTGTATTACTGATATCTTATGATGTTTCTTTTTCTGTGTGACTTATTTCAGTTAGAATCATCATACCTGAATCCACTCATTGTGCTGCTAAGGGCCTGATGACATAGATTTCATTGCTGAGTGATATTGCTTTGTAAGTAAATACCACAACTTCTTTATCCATTTTTCACTTTCTGCGATGTTGAACTTGTACTGTAAACGAGGTTCTTGTAAACAGAGGCGTCCCAAACTTTGGGGTGGCTGTGTCTTTTTGATTTTAATTTCCTAAGCTATAGGACCATAAGTGGAAGTGCCCTAGGCTCTGTTGCTTTGTTTTTTAGATGTTTCAGGAAACACCATACACTTCTCCCGAGTGTCTGTTGGCAATTTACAATCCCGCCCATCAGCATAACAAGGCTCCCAGTTCTCCATGGCCTGTCCTGCCTTTCTGGATTTTACACTTTTTTCAGATGGCCCTTTTGACCGGGGGGAAGTGAGACTTCATTGTAGTGTAGATTTCCTTTGCAAGCTTGCTTGGTTGGCCAAAAAGGGCGTATGCGTTTTTTCCTGAATATATTCAGGAAAAAACGCATACGCCCTTTTTGGCCAAGTGCATCATTGTGGACGTTCTGCCTCTTTTCCTATGCTTTCAATGCAATTCCAGTCTACCTCCTGAAATCGGTTTCCTGCAATTCTGCCCCGCTTTCAAGTCCTCTTGGCAGCCTTACTTCAGTATATTTTTGGACGATAGCTGTCATTTATAACTCTGCAGGTTTGTGAATTACAGTGCCCCTGAGCTCCTTTCTTCAACTCGCTTTCTTTTGAGCTGGCCGCAACACCGCAGGATGGCTTCAGGCCCTAATCTGGTTCCGGCACGGCACGCTGAGCCTTTGGTTAATTCCCCTTCCTGGTGGGAAATGAGAGTTAAATTTGCCCGTCCAGACACCTTCCAGCTAGTCTCTCATTGGTTCTCTCTATTCCTGTTCATCTTCCGCAGAAATTGCAAACTGGGCCAAACAGGAGGTTAAAGGGACTGACTCTCCAAGTCGGGAGGGTGTTAGTAAAGCGTCTGGAATGTTGCACCCGAGTACCAGGGTACGAAAACTGAGACATATTTGAACACGTCTCCCGATCACATGGTTGATCATACTCTAGGTTCCACATGCATGTTTTAGCTGAAGGAAGAATACCTTAAACCTGGGTAGTTGAAACCCGTGGAATGGGTACCATGCAATATGACTTCAAAGGGTCTTCATTTGCTCACCGAACCTCTCCAATCCTATCACTGCTGCGTTTATGCCCCTGTACACATGCTTGATTCTCTTTCGGAGACATAGCAATCCATAGGTTTTAAGATACTTACTAGTCAGGTACATTCTTAGGCATTTAATATGCGGTGTTGAGTCCATTTCGTTGAGCAAGGAGTAGCTCTTGTCTATTCCATATTTGGCTTAAGGAACTTTATCTGTGCTCATTTCAATCTCTGGTTTTATGCAGCACCCCAACTCCCCTTTCCCCTTAAGCAAGCATAAGTTGGTTTTCTAAATTTGAGACCCTGTTCTGTTCTGTAATTCAGTTCCTGTGTAGCCAAGTTTACATTCCGTGTATTACTGATATCTTATGATGTTTCTTTTTCTGTGTGACTTATTTCAGTTAGAATCATCATACCTGAATCCACTCATTGTGCTGCTAAGGGCCTGATGACATAGATTTCATTGCTGAGTGATATTGCTTTGTAAGTAAATACCACAACTTCTTTATCCATTTTTCACTTTCTGCGATGTTGAACTTGTACGGTAAACGAGGTTCTTGTAAACAGAGGCGTCCCAAACTTTGGGGTGGCTGTGTCTTTTTGATTTTAATTTCCCTAAGCTATAGGACCATAAGTGGAAGTGCCCTAGGCTCTGTTGCTTTGTTTTTTAGATGTTTCAGGAAACACCATACACTTCTCCCGAGTGTCTGTTGGCAATTTACATCCCGCCCATCAGCATAACAAGGCTCCCAGTTCTCCATGGCCTGTCCTGCCTTTCTGGATTTTACACTTTTTTCAGATGGCCCTTTTGACCGGGGGGAAGTGAGACTTCATTGTAGTGCAGATTTCCTTTGCAAGCTTGCTTGGTTGGCCAAAAAGGGCGTATGCGTTTTTTCCTGAATATATTCAGGAAAAAACGCATACGCCCTTTTTGGCAAGTGCATCATTGTGGACGTTCTGCCTCTTTTCCTATGCTTTCAATGCAATTCCAGTCTACCTCCTGAAATCGGTTTCCTGCAATTCTGCCCCGCTTTCAAGTCCTCTTGGCAGCCTTACTTCAGTATATTTTTGGACGATAGCTGTCATTTATAACTCTGCAGGTTTGTGAATTACAGTGCCCCTGAGCTCCTTTCTTCAACTCGCTTTCTTTTGAGCTGGCCGCAACACCGCAGGATGGCTTCAGGCCCTAATCTGGTTCCGGCACGGCACGCTGAGCCTTTGGTTAATTCCTCTTCCTGGTGGGAAATGAGAGTTAAATTTGCCCGTCCAGACACCTCCAGCTAGTCTCTCATTGGTTCTCGCTATTCCTGTTCATCTTCCGCAGAAATTGCAAACTGGGCCAAACAGGAGGTTAAAGGGACTGACTCTCCAAGTCGGGAGGGTGTTAGTAAAGCGTCTGGAATGTTGCACCCGAGTACCAGGGTACGAAAACTGAGACATATTTGAACACGTCTCCCGATCACATGGTTGATCATACTCTAGGTTCCACATGCATGTTTTAGCTGAAGGAAGAATACCTTAAACCTGGGTAGTTGAAACCCGTGGAATGGGTACCATGCAATATGACTTCAAAGGGTCTTCATTTGCTCACCGAACCTCTCCAATCCTATCACTGCTGCGTTTATGCCCCTGTACACATGCTTGATTCTCTTTCGGAGACATAGCAATCCATAGGTTTTAAGATACTTACTAGTCAGGTACATTCTTAGGCATTTAATATGCGGTGTTGAGTCCATTTCGTTGAGCAAGGAGTAGCTCTTGTCTATTCCATATTTGGCTTAAGGAACTTTATCTGTGCTCATTTCAATCTCTGGTTTTATGCAGCACCCCAACTCACCTTTACCCTTAAGCAAGCATAAGTTGGTTTTCTAAATTTGAGACCCTGTTCTGTTCTGTAATTCAGTTCCTGTGGAGCCAAGTTTACATTCCGTGTATTACTGATATCTTATGATGTTTCTTTTTCTGTGTGACTTATTTCAGTTAGAATCATCATACCTGAATCCACTCATTGTGCTGCTAAGGGCCTGATGACATAGATTTCATTGCTGAGTGATATTGCTTTGTAAGTAAATACCACAACTTCTTTATCCATTTTTCACTTTCTGCGATGTTGAACTTGTACTGTAAATGAGGTTCTTGTAAACAGAGGCGTCCCAAACTTTGGGGTGGCTGTGTCTTTTTGATTTTAATTTCCCTAAGCTATAGGACCATAAGTGGAAGTGCCCTAGGCTCTGTTGCTTTGTTTTTTAGATGTTTCAGGAAACACCATACACTTCTCCCGAGTGTCTGTTGGCAATTTACATCCCGCCCATCAGCATAACAAGGCTCCCAGTTCTCCATGGCCTGTCCTGCCTTTCTGGATTTTACACTTTTTTCAGATGGCCCTTTTGACCGGGGGGAAGTGAGACTTCATTGTAGTGCAGATTTCCTTTGCAAGCTTGCTTGGTTTGCCAAAAAGGGCGTATGCGTTTTTTCCTGAATATATTCAGGAAAAAACGCATACGCCCTTTTTGGCCAAGTGCATCATTGTGGACGTTCTGCCTCTTTTCCTATGCTTTCAATGCAATTCCAGTCTACCTCCTGAAATCGGTTTCCTGCAATTCTGCCCCGCTTTCAAGTCCTCTTGGCAGCCTTACTTCAGTATATTTTTGGACGATAGCTGTCATTTATAACTCTGCAGGTTTGTGAATTACAGTGCCCCTGAGCTCCTTTCTTCAACTCGCTTTCTTTTGAGCTGGCCGCAACACCGCAGGATGGCTTCAGGCCCTAATCTGGTTCCGGCACGGCACGCTGAGCCTTTGGTTAATTCCTCTTCCTGGTGGGAAATGAGAGTTAAATTTGCCCGTCCAGACACCTTCCAGCTAGTCTCTCATTGGTTCTCGCTATTCCTGTTCATCTTCCGCAGAAATTGCAAACTGGGCCAAACAGGAGGTTAAAGGGACTGACTCTCCAAGTCGGGAGGGTGTTAGTAAAGCGTCTGGAATGTTGCACCCGAGTACCAGGGTACGAAAACTGAGACATATTTGAACACGTCTCCCGATCACATGGTTGATCATACTCTAGGTTCCACATGCATGTTTTAGCTGAAGGAAGAATACCTTAAACCTGGGTAGTTGAAACCCGTGGAATGGGTACCATGCAATATGACTTCAAAGGGTCTTCATTTGCTCACCGAACCTCTCCAATCCTATCACTGCTGCGTTTATGCCCCTGTACACATGCTTGATTCTCTTTCGGAGACATAGCAATCCATAGGTTTTAAGATACTTACTAGTCAGGTACATTCTTAGGCATTTAATATGCGGTGTTGAGTCCATTTCGTTGAGCAAGGAGTAGCTCTTGTCTATTCCATATTTGGCTTAAGGAACTTTATCTGTGCTCATTTCAATCTCTGGTTTTATGCAGCACCCCAACTCACCTTTCCCCTTAAGCAAGCATAAGTTGGTTTTCTAAATTTGAGACCCTGTTCTGTTCTGTAATTCAGTTCCTGTGTAGCCAAGTTTACATTCCGTGTATTACTGATATCTTATGATGTTTCTTTTTCTGTGTGACTTATTTCAGTTAGAATCATCATACCTGAATCCACTCATTGTGCTGCTAAGGGCCTGATGACATAGATTTCATTGCTGAGTGATATTGCTTTGTAAGTAAATACCACAACTTCTTTATCCATTTTTCACTTTCTGCGATGTTGAACTTGTACTGTAAACGAGGTTCTTGTAAACAGAGGCGTCCCAAACTTTGGGGTGGCTGTGTCTTTTTGATTTTAATTTCCCTAAGCTATAGGACCATAAGTGGAAGTGCCCTAGGCTCTGTTGCTTTGTTTTTTAGATGTTTCAGGAAACACCATACACTTCTCCCGAGTGTCTGTTGGCAATTTACATCCCGCCCATCAGCATAACAAGGCTCCCAGTTCTCCATGGCCTGTCCTGCCTTTCTGGATTTTACACTTTTTTCAGATGGCCCTTTTGACCGGGGGGAAGTGAGACTTCATTGTAGTGCAGATTTCCTTTGCAAGCTTGCTTGGTTGGCCAAAAAGGGCGTATGCGTTTTTTCCTGAATATATTCAGGAAAAAACGCATACGCCCTTTTTGGCCAAGTGCATCATTGTGGACGTTCTGCCTCTTTTCCTATGCTTTCAATGCAATTCCAGTCTACCTCCTGAAATCGGTTTCCTGCAATTCTGCCCCGCTTTCAAGTCCTCTTGGCAGCCTTACTTCAGTATATTTTTGGACGATAGCTGTCATTTATAACTCTGCAGGTTTGTGAATTACAGTGCCCCTGAGCTCCTTTCTTCAACTCGCTTTCTTTTGAGCTGGCCGCAACACCGCAGGATGGCTTCAGGCCCTAATCTGGTTCCGGCACGGCACGCTGAGCCTTTGGTTAATTCCTCTTCCTGGTGGGAAATGAGAGTTAAATTTGCCCGTCCAGACACCTCCAGCTAGTCTCTCATTGGTTCTCGCTATTCCTGTTCATCTTCCGCAGAAATTGCAAACTGGGCCAAACAGGAGGTTAAAGGGACTGACTCTCCAAGTCGGGAGGGTGTTAGTAAAGCGTCTGGAATGTTGCACCCGAGTACCAGGGTACGAAAACTGAGACATATTTGAACACGTCTCCCGATCACATGGTTGATCATACTCTAGGTTCCACATGCATGTTTTAGCTGAAGGAAGAATACCTTAAACCTGGGTAGTTGAAACCCGTGGAATGGGTACCATGCAATATGACTTCAAAGGGTCTTCATTTGCTCACCGAACCTCTCCAATCCTATCACTGCTGCGTTTATGCCCCTGTACACATGCTTGATTCTCTTTCGGAGACATAGCAATCCATAGGTTTTAAGATACTTACTAGTCAGGTACATTCTTAGGCATTTAATATGCGGTGTTGAGTCCATTTCGTTGAGCAAGGAGTAGCTCTTGTCTATTCCATATTTGGCTTAAGGAACTTTATCTGTGCTCATTTCAATCTCTGGTTTTATGCAGCACCCCAACTCACCTTTCCCCTTAAGCAAGCATAAGTTGGTTTTCTAAATTTGAGACCCTGTTCTGTTCTGTAATTCAGTTCCTGTGTAGCCAAGTTTACATTCCGTGTATTACTGATATCTTATGATGTTTCTTTTTCTGTGTGACTTATTTCAGTTAGAATCATCATACCTGAATCCACTCATTGTGCTGCTAAGGGCCTGATGACATAGATTTCATTGCTGAGTGATATTGCTTTGTAAGTAAATACCACAACTTCTTTATCCATTTTTCACTTTCTGCGATGTTGAACTTGTACTGTAAACGAGGTTCTTGTAAACAGAGGCGTCCCAAACTTTGGGGTGGCTGTGTCTTTTTGATTTTAATTTCCCTAAGCTATAGGACCATAAGTGGAAGTGCCCTAGGCTCTGTTGCTTTGTTTTTTAGATGTTTCAGGAAACACCATACACTTCTCCCGAGTGTCTGTTGGCAATTTACATCCCGCCCATCAGCATAACAAGGCTCCCAGTTCTCCATGGCCTGTCCTGCCTTTCTGGATTTTACACTTTTTTCAGATGGCCCTTTTGACCGGGGGGAAGTGAGACTTCATTGTAGTGCAGATTTCCTTTGCAAGCTTGCTTGGTTGGCCAAAAAGGGCGTATGCGTTTTTTCCTGAATATATTCAGGAAAAAACGCATACGCCCTTTTTGGCCAAGTGCATCATTGTGGACGTTCTGCCTCTTTTCCTATGCTTTCAATGCAATTCCAGTCTACCTCCTGAAATCGGTTTCCTGCAATTCTGCCCCGCTTTCAAGTCCTCTTGGCAGCCTTACTTCAGTATATTTTTGGACGATAGCTGTCATTTATAACTCTGCAGGTTTGTGAATTACAGTGCCCCTGAGCTCCTTTCTTCAACTCGCTTTCTTTTGAGCTGGCCGCAACACCGCAGGATGGCTTCAGGCCCTAATCTGGTTCCGGCACGGCACGCTGAGCCTTTGGTTAATTCCTCTTCCTGGTGGGAAATGAGAGTTAAATTTGCCCGTCCAGACACCTCCAGCTAGTCTCTCATTGGTTCTCGCTATTCCTGTTCATCTTCCGCAGAAATTGCAAACTGGGCCAAACAGGAGGTTAAAGGGACTGACTCTCCAAGTCGGGAGGGTGTTAGTAAAGCGTCTGGAATGTTGCACCCGAGTACCAGGGTACGAAAACTGAGACATATTTGAACACGTCTCCCGATCACATGGTTGATCATACTCTAGGTTCCACATGCATGTTTTAGCTGAAGGAAGAATACCTTAAACCTGGGTAGTTGAAACCCGTGGAATGGGTACCATGCAATATGACTTCAAAGGGTCTTCATTTGCTCACCGAACCTCTCCAATCCTATCACTGCTGCGTTTATGCCCCTGTACACATGCTTGATTCTCTTTCGGAGACATAGCAATCCATAGGTTTTAAGATACTTACTAGTCAGGTACATTCTTAGGCATTTAATATGCGGTGTTGAGTCCATTTCGTTGAGCAAGGAGTAGCTCTTGTCTATTCCATATTTGGCTTAAGGAACTTTATCTGTGCTCATTTCAATCTCTGGTTTTATGCAGCACCCCAACTCACCTTTCCCCTTAAGCAAGCATAAGTTGGTTTTCTAAATTTGAGACCCTGTTCTGTTCTGTAATTCAGTTCCTGTGTAGCCAAGTTTACATTCCGTGTATTACTGATATCTTATGATGTTTCTTTTTCTGTGTGACTTATTTCAGTTAGAATCATCATACCTGAATCCACTCATTGTGCTGCTAAGGGCCTGATGACATAGATTTCATTGCTGAGTGATATTGCTTTGTAAGTAAATACCACAACTTCTTTATCCATTTTTCACTTTCTGCGATGTTGAACTTGTACTGTAAACGAGGTTCTTGTAAACAGAGGCGTCCCAAACTTTGGGGTGGCTGTGTCTTTTTGATTTTAATTTCCCTAAGCTATAGGACCATAAGTGGAAGTGCCCTAGGCTCTGTTGCTTTGTTTTTTAGATGTTTCAGGAAACACCATACACTTCTCCCGAGTGTCTGTTGGCAATTTACATCCCGCCCATCAGCATAACAAGGCTCCCAGTTCTCCATGGCCTGTCCTGCCTTTCTGGATTTTACACTTTTTTCAGATGGCCCTTTTGACCGGGGGGAAGTGAGACTTCATTGTAGTGCAGATTTCCTTTGCAAGCTTGCTTGGTTGGCCAAAAAGGGCGTATGCGTTTTTTCCTGAATATATTCAGGAAAAAACGCATACGCCCTTTTTGGCCAAGTGCATCATTGTGGACGTTCTGCCTCTTTTCCTATGCTTTCAATGCAATTCCAGTCTACCTCCTGAAATCGGTTTCCTGCAATTCTGCCCCGCTTTCAAGTCCTCTTGGCAGCCTTACTTCAGTATATTTTTGGACGATAGCTGTCATTTATAACTCTGCAGGTTTGTGAATTACAGTGCCCCTGAGCTCCTTTCTTCAACTCGCTTTCTTTTGAGCTGGCCGCAACACCGCAGGATGGCTTCAGGCCCTAATCTGGTTCCGGCACGGCACGCTGAGCCTTTGGTTAATTCCTCTTCCTGGTGGGAAATGAGAGTTAAATTTGCCCGTCCAGACACCTCCAGCTAGTCTCTCATTGGTTCTCGCTATTCCTGTTCATCTTCCGCAGAAATTGCAAACTGGGCCAAACAGGAGGTTAAAGGGACTGACTCTCCAAGTCGGGAGGGTGTTAGTAAAGCGTCTGGAATGTTGCACCCGAGTACCAGGGTACGAAAACTGAGACATATTTGAACACGTCTCCCGATCACATGGTTGATCATACTCTAGGTTCCACATGCATGTTTTAGCTGAAGGAAGAATACCTTAAACCTGGGTAGTTGAAACCCGTGGAATGGGTACCATGCAATATGACTTCAAAGGGTCTTCATTTGCTCACCGAACCTCTCCAATCCTATCACTGCTGCGTTTATGCCCCTGTACACATGCTTGATTCTCTTTCGGAGACATAGCAATCCATAGGTTTTAAGATACTTACTAGTCAGGTACATTCTTAGGCATTTAATATGCGGTGTTGAGTCCATTTCGTTGAGCAAGGAGTAGCTCTTGTCTATTCCATATTTGGCTTAAGGAACTTTATCTGTGCTCATTTCAATCTCTGGTTTTATGCAGCACCCCAACTCACCTTTCCCCTTAAGCAAGCATAAGTTGGTTTTCTAAATTTGAGACCCTGTTCTGTTCTGTAATTCAGTTCCTGTGTAGCCAAGTTTACATTCCGTGTATTACTGATATCTTATGATGTTTCTTTTTCTGTGTGACTTATTTCAGTTAGAATCATCATACCTGAATCCACTCATTGTGCTGCTAAGGGCCTGATGACATAGATTTCATTGCTGAGTGATATTGCTTTGTAAGTAAATACCACAACTTCTTTATCCATTTTTCACTTTCTGCGATGTTGAACTTGTACTGTAAACGAGGTTCTTGTAAACAGAGGCGTCCCAAACTTTGGGGTGGCTGTGTCTTTTTGATTTTAATTTCCCTAAGCTATAGGACCATAAGTGGAAGTGCCCTAGGCTCTGTTGCTTTGTTTTTTAGATGTTTCAGGAAACACCATACACTTCTCCCGAGTGTCTGTTGGCTATTTACATCCCGCCCATCAGCATAACAAGGCTCCCAGTTCTCCATGGCCTGTCCTGCCTTTCTGGATTTTACACTTTTTTCAGATGGCCCTTTTGACCGGGGGGAAGTGAGACTTCATTGTAGTGTAGATTTCCTTTGCAAGCTTGCTTGGTTGGCCAAAAAGGGCGTATGCGTTTTTTCCTGAATATATTCAGGAAAAAACGCATACGCCCTTTTTGGCCAAGTGCATCATTGTGGACGTTCTGCCTCTTTTCCTATGCTTTCAATGCAATTCCAGTCTACCTCCTGAAATCGGTTTCCTGCAATTCTGCCCCGCTTTCAAGTCCTCTTGGCAGCCTTACTTCAGTATATTTTTGGACGATAGCTGTCATTTATAACTCTGCAGGTTTGTGAATTACAGTGCCCCTGAGCTCCTTTCTTCAACTCGCTTTCTTTTGAGCTGGCCGCAACACCGCAGGATGGCTTCAGGCCCTAATCTGGTTCCGGCACGGCACGCTGAGCCTTTGGTTAATTCCTCTTCCTGGTGGGAAATGAGAGTTAAATTTGCCCGTCCAGACACCTCCAGCTAGTCTCTCATTGGTTCTCGCTATTCCTGTTCATCTTCCGCAGAAATTGCAAACTGGGCCAAACAGGAGGTTAAAGGGACTGACTCTCCAAGTCGGGAGAGTGTTAGTAAAGCGTCTGGAATGTTGCACCCGAGTACCAGGGTATGAAAACTGAGACATATTTGAACACGTCTCCCGATCACATGGTTGATCATACTCTAGGTTCCACATGCATGTTTTAGCTGAAGGAAGAATACCTTAAACCTGGGTAGTTGAAACCCGTGGAATGGGTACCATGCAATATGACTTCAAAGGGTCTTCATTTGCTCACCGAACCTCTCCAATCCTATCACTGCTGCGTTTATGCCCCTGTACACATGCTTGATTCTCTTTCGGAGACATAGCAATCCATAGGTTTTAAGATACTTACTAGTCAGGTACATTCTTAGGCATTTAATATGCGGTGTTGAGTCCATTTCGTTGAGCAAGGAGTAGCTCTTGTCTATTCCATATTTGGCTTAAGGAACTTTATCTGTGCTCATTTCAATCTCTGGTTTTATGCAGCACCCCAACTCACCTTTACCCTTAAGCAAGCATAAGTTGGTTTTCTAAATTTGAGACCCTGTTCTGTTCTGTAATTCAGTTCCTGTGTAGCCAAGTTTACATTCCGTGTATTACTGATATCTTATGATGTTTCTTTTTCTGTGTGACTTATTTCAGTTAGAATCATCATACCTGAATCCACTCATTGTGCTGCTAAGGGCCTGATGACATAGATTTCATTGCTGAGTGATATTGCTTTGTAAGTAAATACCACAACTTCTTTATCCATTTTTCACTTTCTGCGATGTTGAACTTGTACTGTAAACGAGGTTCTTGTAAACAGAGGCGTCCCAAACTTTGGGGTGGCTGTGTCTTTTTGATTTTAATTTCCCTAAGCTATAGGACCATAAGTGGAAGTGCCCTAGGCTCTGTTGCTTTGTTTTTTAGATGTTTCAGGAAACACCATACACTTCTCCCGAGTGTCTGTTGGCAATTTACATCCCGCCCATCAGCATAACAAGGCTCCCAGTTCTCCATGGCCTGTCCTGCCTTTCTGAATTTTACACTTTTTTCAGATGGCCCTTTTGACCGGGGGGAAGTGAGACTTCATTGTAGTGTAGATTTCCTTTGCAAGCTTGCTTGGTTGGCCAAAAAGGGCGTATGCGTTTTTTCCTGAATATATTCAGGAAAAAATGCATACGCCCTTTTTGGCCAAGTGCATCATTGTGGACGTTCTGCCTCTTTTCCTATGCTTTCAATGCAATTCCAGTCTACCTCCTGAAATCGGTTTCCTGCAATTCTGCCCCGCTTTCAAGTCCTCTTGGCAGCCTTACTTCAGTATATTTTTGGACGATAGCTGTCATTTATAACTCTGCAGGTTTGTGAATTACAGTGCCCCTGAGCTCCTTTCTTCAACTCGCTTTCTTTTGAGCTGGCCGCAACACCGCAGGATGGCTTCAGGCCCTAATCTGGTTCCGGCACGGCACGCTGAGCCTTTGGTTAATTCCTCTTCCTGGTGGGAAATGAGAGTTAAATTTGCCCGTCCAGACACCTCCAGCTAGTCTCTCATTGGTTCTCGCTATTCCTGTTCATCTTCCGCAGAAATTGCAAACTGGGCCAAACAGGAGGTTAAAGGGACTGACTCTCCAAGTCGGGAGGGTGTTAGTAAAGCGTCTGGAATGTTGCACCCGAGTACCAGGGTACGAAAACTGAGACATATTTGAACACGTCTCCCGATCACATGGTTGATCATACTCTAGGTTCCACATGCATGTTTTAGCTGAAGGAAGAATACCTTAAACCTGGGTAGTTGAAACCCGTGGAATGGGTACCATGCAATATGACTTCAAAGGGTCTTCATTTGCTCACCGAACCTCTCCAATCCTATCACTGCTGCGTTTATGCCCCTGTACACATGCTTGATTCTCTTTCGGAGACATAGCAATCCATAGGTTTTAAGATACTTACTAGTCAGGTACATTCTTAGGCATTTAATATGCGGTGTTGAGTCCATTTCGTTGAGCAAGGAGTAGCTCTTGTCTATTCCATATTTGGCTTAAGGAACTTTATCTGTGCTCATTTCAATCTCTGGTTTTATGCAGCACCCCAACTCACCTTTCCCCTTAAGCAAGCATAAGTTGGTTTTCTAAATTTGAGACCCTGTTCTGTTCTGTAATTCAGTTCCTGTGTAGCCAAGTTTACATTCCGTGTATTACTGATATCTTATGATGGTTCTTTTTCTGTGTGACTTATTTCAGTTAGAATCATCATACCTGAATCCACTCATTGTGCTGCTAAGGGCCTGATGACATAGATTTCATTGCTGAGTGATATTGCTTTGTAAGTAAATACCACAACTTCTTTATCCATTTTTCACTTTCTGCGATGTTGAACTTGTACTGTAAACGAGGTTCTTGTAAACAGAGGCGTCCCAAACTTTGGGGTGGCTGTGTCTTTTTGATTTTAATTTCCCTAAGCTATAGGACCATAAGTGGAAGTGCCCTAGGCTCTGTTGCTTTGTTTTTTAGATGTTTCAGGAAACACCATACACTTCTCCCGAGTGTCTGTTGGCAATTTACATCCCGCCCATCAGCATAACAAGGCTCCCAGTTCTCCATGGCCTGTCCTGCCTTTCTGGATTTTACACTTTTTTCAGATGGCCCTTTTGACCGGGGGGAAGTGAGACTTCATTGTAGTGCAGATTTCCTTTGCAAGCTTGCTTGGTTGGCCAAAAAGGGCATATGCGTTTTTTCCTGAATATATTCAGGAAAAAACGCATACGCCCTTTTTGGCCAAGTGCATCATTGTGGACGTTCTGCCTCTTTTCCTATGCTTTCAATGCAATTCCAGTCTGCCTCCTGAAATCGGTTTCCTGCAATTCTGCCCCGCTTTCAAGTCCTCTTGGCAGCCTTACTTCAGTATATTTTTGGACGATAGCTGTCATTTATAACTCTGCAGGTTTGTGAATTACAGTGCCCCTGAGCTCCTTTCTTCAACTCGCTTTCTTTTGAGCTGGCCGCAACACCGCAGGATGGCTTCAGGCCCTAATCTGGTTCCGGCACGGCACGCTGAGCCTTTGGTTAATTCCTCTTCCTGGTGGGAAATGAGAGTTAAATTTGCCCGTCCAGACACCTTCCAGCTAGTCTCTCATTGGTTCTCGCTATTCCTGTTCATCTTCCGCAGAAATTGCAAACTGGGCCAAACAGGAGGTTAAAGGGACTGACTCTCCAAGTCGGGAGGGTGTTAGTAAAGCGTCTGGAATGTTGCACCCGAGTACCAGGGTACGAAAACTGAGACATATTTGAACACGTCTCCCGATCACATGGTTGATCATACTCTAGGTTCCACATGCATGTTTTAGCTGAAGGAAGAATACCTTAAACCTGGGTAGTTGAAACCCGTGGAATGGGTACCATGCAATATGACTTCAAAGGGTCTTCATTTGCTCACCGAACCTCTCCAATCCTATCACTGCTGCGTTTATGCCCCTGTACACATGCTTGATTCTCTTTCGGAGACATAGCAATCCATAGGTTTTAAGATACTTACTAGTCAGGTACATTCTTAGGCATTTAATATGCGGTGTTGAGTCCATTTCGTTGAGCAAGGAGTAGCTCTTGTCTATTCCATATTTGGCTTAAGGAACTTTATCTGTGCTCATTTCAATCTCTGGTTTTATGCAGCACCCCAACTCACCTTTCCCCTTAAGCAAGCATAAGTTGGTTTTCTAAATTTGAGACCCTGTTCTGTTCTGTAATTCAGTTCCTGTGGAGCCAAGTTTACATTCCGTGTATTACTGATATCTTATGATGTTTCTTTTTCTGTGTGACTTATTTCAGTTAGAATCATCATACCTGAATCCACTCATTGTGCTGCTAAGGGCCTGATGACATAGATTTCATTGCTGAGTGATATTGCTTTGTAAGTAAATACCACAACTTCTTTATCCATTTTTCACTTTCTGCGATGTTGAACTTGTACTGCAAACGAGGTTCTTGTAAACAGAGGCGTCCCAAACTTTGGGGTGGCTGTGTCTTTTTGATTTTAATTTCCCTAAGCTATAGGACCATAAGTGGAAGTGCCCTAGGCTCTGTTGCTTTGTTTTTTAGATGTTTCAGGAAACACCATACACTTCTCCCGAGTGTCTGTTGGCAATTTACATCCCGCCCATCAGCATAACAAGGCTCCCAGTTCTCCATGGCCTGTCCTGCCTTTCTGGATTTTACACTTTTTTCAGATGGCCCTTTTGACCGGGGGGAAGTGAGACTTCATTGTAGTGTAGATTTCCTTTGCAAGCTTGCTTGGTTGGCCAAAAAGGGCGTATGCGTTTTTTCCTGAATATATTCAGGAAAAAACGCATACGCCCTTTTTGGCCAAGTGCATCATTGTGGACGTTCTGCCTCTTTTCCTATGCTTTCAATGCAATTCCAGTCTACCTCCTGAAATCGGTTTCCTGCAATTCTGCCCCGCTTTCAAGTCCTCTTGGCAGCCTTACTTCAGTATATTTTTGGACGATAGCTGTCATTTATAACTCTGCAGGTTTGTGAATTACAGTGCCCCTGAGCTCCTTTCTTCAACTCGCTTTCTTTTGAGCTGGCCGCAACACCGCAGGATGGCTTCAGGCCCTAATCTGGTTCCGGCACGGCACGCTGAGCCTTTGGTTAATTCCTCTTCCTGGTGGGAAATGAGAGTTAAATTTGCCCGTCCAGACACCTCCAGCTAGTCTCTCATTGGTTCTCGCTATTCCTGTTCATCTTCCGCAGAAATTGCAAACTGGGCCAAACAGGAGGTTAAAGGGACTGACTCTCCAAGTCGGGAGGGTGTTAGTAAAGCGTCTGGAATGTTGCACCCGAGTACCAGGGTACGAAAACTGAGACATATTTGAACACGTCTCCCGATCACATGGTTGATCATACTCTAGGTTCCACATGCATGTTTTAGCTGAAGGAAGAATACCTTAAACCTGGGTAGTTGAAACCCGTGGAATGGGTACCATGCAATATGACTTCAAAGGGTCTTCATTTGCTCACCGAACCTCTCCAATCCTATCACTGCTGCGTTTATGCCCCTGTACACATGCTTGATTCTCTTTCGGAGACATAGCAATCCATAGGTTTTAAGATACTTACTAGTCAGGTACATTCTTAGGCATTTAATATGCGGTGTTGAGTCCATTTCGTTGAGCAAGGAGTAGCTCTTGTCTATTCCATATTTGGCTTAAGGAACTTTATCTGTGCTCATTTCAATCTCTGGTTTTATGCAGCACCCCAACTCACCTTTCCCCTTAAGCAAGCATAAGTTGGTTTTCTAAATTTGAGACCCTGTTCTGTTCTGTAATTCAGTTCCTGTGTAGCCAAGTTTACATTCCGTGTATTACTGATATCTTATGATGGTTCTTTTTCTGTGTGACTTATTTCAGTTAGAATCATCATACCTGAATCCACTCATTGTGCTGCTAAGGGCCTGATGACATAGATTTCATTGCTGAGTGATATTGCTTTGTAAGTAAATACCACAACTTCTTTATCCATTTTTCACTTTCTGCGATGTTGAACTTGTACTGTAAACGAGGTTCTTGTAAACAGAGGCGTCCCAAACTTTGGGGTGGCTGTGTCTTTTTGATTTTAATTTCCCTAAGCTATAGGACCATAAGTGGAAGTGCCCTAGGCTCTGTTGCTTTGTTTTTTAGATGTTTCAGGAAACACCATACACTTCTCCCGAGTGTCTGTTGGCAATTTACATCCCGCCCATCAGCATAACAAGGCTCCCAGTTCTCCATGGCCTGTCCTGCCTTTCTGGATTTTACACTTTTTTCAGATGGCCCTTTTGACCGGGAGGAAGTGAGACTTCATTGTAGTGCAGATTTCCTTTGCAAGCTTGCTTGGTTGGCCAAAAAGGGCGTATGCGTTTTTTCCTGAATATATTCAGGAAAAAACGCATACGCCCTTTTTGGCCAAGTGCATCATTGTGGACGTTCTGCCTCTTTTCCTATGCTTTCAATGCAATTCCAGTCTGCCTCCTGAAATCGGTTTCCTGCAATTCTGCCCCGCTTTCAAGTCCTCTTGGCAGCCTTACTTCAGTATATTTTTGGACGATAGCTGTCATTTATAACTCTGCAGGTTTGTGAATTACAGTGCCCCTGAGCTCCTTTTTTCAACTCGCTTTCTTTTGAGCTGGCCGCAACACCGCAGGATGGCTTCAGGCCCTAATCTGGTTCCGGCACGGCACGCTGAGCCTTTGGTTAATTCCTCTTCCTGGTGGGAAATGAGAGTTAAATTTGCCCGTCCAGACACCTTCCAGCTAGTCTCTCATTGGTTCTCGCTATTCCTGTTCATCTTCCGCAGAAATTGCAAACTGGGCCAAACAGGAGGTTAAAGGGACTGACTCTCCAAGTCGGGAGGGTGTTAGTAAAGCGTCTGGAATGTTGCACCCGAGTACCAGGGTACGAAAACTGAGACATATTTGAACACGTCTCCCGATCACATGGTTGATCATACTCTAGGTTCCACATGCATGTTTTAGCTGAAGGAAGAATACCTTAAACCTGGGTAGTTGAAACCCGTGGAATGGGTACCATGCAATATGACTTCAAAGGGTCTTCATTTGCTCACCGAACCTCTCCAATCCTATCACTGCTGCGTTTATGCCCCTGTACACATGCTTGATTCTCTTTCGGAGACATAGCAATCCATAGGTTTTAAGATACTTACTAGTCAGGTACATTCTTAGGCATTTAATATGCGGTGTTGAGTCCATTTCGTTGAGCAAGGAGTAGCTCTTGTCTATTCCATATTTGGCTTAAGGAACTTTATCTGTGCTCATTTCAATCTCTGGTTTTATGCAGCACCCCAACTCACCTTTACCCTTAAGCAAGCATAAGTTGGTTTTCTAAATTTGAGACCCTGTTCTGTTCTGTAATTCAGTTCCTGTGTAGCCAAGTTTACATTCCGTGTATTACTGATATCTTATGATGGTTCTTTTTCTGTGTGACTTATTTCAGTTAGAATCATCATACCTGAATCCACTCATTGTGCTGCTAAGGGCCTGATGACATAGATTTCATTGCTGAGTGATATTGCTTTGTAAGTAAATACCACAACTTCTTTATCCATTTTTCACTTTCTGCGATGTTGAACTTGTACTGTAAACGAGGTTCTTGTAAACAGAGGCGTCCCAAACTTTGGGGTGGCTGTGTCTTTTTGATTTTAATTTCCCTAAGCTATAGGACCATAAGTGGAAGTGCCCTAGGCTCTGTTGCTTTGTTTTTTAGATGTTTCAGGAAACACCATACACTTCTCCCTAGTGTCTGTTGGCAATTTACATCCCGCCCATCAGCATAACAAGGCTCCCAGTTCTCCATGGCCTGTCCTGCCTTTCTGGATTTTACACTTTTTTCAGATGGCCCTTTTGACCAGGGGGAAGTGAGACTTCATTGTAGTGCAGATTTCCTTTGCAAGCTTGCTTGGTTGGCCAAAAAGGGCGTATGCGTTTTTTCCTGAATATATTCAGGAAAAAACGCATACGCCCTTTTTGGCCAAGTGCATCATTGTGGACGTTCTGCCTCTTTTCCTATGCTTTCAATGCAATTCCAGTCTACCTCCTGAAATCGGTTTCCTGCAATTCTGCCCCGCTTTCAAGTCCTCTTGGCAGCCTTACTTCAGTATATTTTTGGACGATAGCTGTCATTTATAACTCTGCAGGTTTGTGAATTACAGTGCCCCTGAGCTCCTTTCTTCAACTCGCTTTCTTTTGAGCTGGCCGCAACACCGCAGGATGGCTTCAGGCCCTAATCTGGTTCCGGCACGGCACGCTGAGCCTTTGGTTAATTCCTCTTCCTGGTGGGAAATGAGAGTTAAATTTGCCCGTCCAGACACCTCCAGCTAGTCTCTCATTGGTTCTCGCTATTCCTGTTCATCTTCCGCAGAAATTGCAAACTGGGCCAAACAGGAGGTTAAAGGGACTGACTCTCCAAGTCGGGAGGGTGTTAGTAAAGCGTCTGGAATGTTGCACCCGAGTACCAGGGTACGAAAACTGAGACATATTTGAACACGTCTCCCGATCACATGGTTGATCATACTCTAGGTTCCACATGCATGTTTTAGCTGAAGGAAGAATACCTTAAACCTGGGTAGTTGAAACCCGTGGAATGGGTACCATGCAATATGACTTCAAAGGGTCTTCATTTGCTCACCGAACCTCTCCAATCCTATCACTGCTGCGTTTATGCCCCTGTACACATGCTTGATTCTCTTTCGGAGACATAGCAATCCATAGGTTTTAAGATACTTACTAGTCAGGTACATTCTTAGGCGTTTAATATGCGGTGTTGAGTCCATTTCGTTGAGCAAGGAGTAGCTCTTGTCTATTCCATATTTGGCTTAAGGAACTTTATCTGTGCTCATTTCAATCTCTGGTTTTATGCAGCACCCCAACTCACCTTTCCCCTTAAGCAAGCATAAGTTGGTTTTCTAAATTTGAGACCCTGTTCTGTTCTGTAATTCAGTTCCTGTGGAGCCAAGTTTACATTCCGTGTATTACTGATATCTTATGATGTTTCTTTTTCTGTGTGACTTATTTCAGTTAGAATCATCATACCTGAATCCACTCATTGTGCTGCTAAGGGCCTGATGACATAGATTTCATTGCTGAGTGATATTGCTTTGTAAGTAAATACCACAACTTCTTTATCCATTTTTCACTTTCTGCGATGTTGAACTTGTACTGTAAACGAGGTTCTTGTAAACAGAGGCGTCCCAAACTTTGGGGTGGCTGTGTCTTTTTGATTTTAATTTCCCTAAGCTATAGGACCATAAGTGGAAGTGCCCTAGGCTCTGTTGCTTTGTTTTTTAGATGTTTCAGGAAACACCATACACTTCTCCCGAGTGTCTGTTGGCAATTTACATCCCGCCCATCAGCATAACAAGGCTCCCAGTTCTCCATGGCCTGTCCTGCCTTTCTGGATTTTACACTTTTTTCAGATGGCCCTTTTGACCGGGGGGAAGTGAGACTTCATTGTAGTGCAGATTTCCTTTGCAAGCTTGCTTGGTTGGCCAAAAAGGGCGTATGCGTTTTTTCCTGAATATATTCAGGAAAAAACGCATACGCCCTTTTTGGCCAAGTGCATCATTGTGGACGTTCTGCCTCTTTTCCTATGCTTTCAATGCAATTCCAGTCTACCTCCTGAAATCGGTTTCCTGCAATTCTGCCCCGCTTTCAAGTCCTCTTGGCAGCCTTACTTCAGTATATTTTTGGACGATAGCTGTCATTTATAACTCTGCAGGTTTGTGAATTACAGTGCCCCTGAGCTCCTTTCTTCAACTCGCTTTCTTTTGAGCTGGCCGCAACACCGCAGGATGGCTTCAGGCCCTAATCTGGTTCCGGCACGGCACGCTGAGCCTTTGGTTAATTCCTCTTCCTGGTGGGAAATGAGAGTTAAATTTGCCCGTCCAGACACCTCCAGCTAGTCTCTCATTGGTTCTCGCTATTCCTGTTCATCTTCCGCAGAAATTGCAAACTGGGCCAAACAGGAGGTTAAAGGGACTGACTCTCCAAGTCGGGAGGGTGTTAGTTAAGCGTCTGGAATGTTGCACCCGAGTACCAGGGTACGAAAACTGAGACATATTTGAACACGTCTCCCGATCACATGGTTGATCATACTCTAGGTTCCACATGCATGTTTTAGCTGAAGGAAGAATACCTTAAACCTGGGTAGTTGAAACCCGTGGAATGGGTACCATGCAATATGACTTCAAAGGGTCTTCATTTGCTCACCGAACCTCTCCAATCCTATCACTGCTGCGTTTATGCCCCTGTACACATGCTTGATTCTCTTTCGGAGACATAGCAATCCATAGGTTTTAAGATACTTACTAGTCAGGTACATTCTTAGGCATTTAATATGCGGTGTTGAGTCCATTTCGTTGAGCAAGGAGTAGCTCTTGTCTATTCCATATTTGGCTTAAGGAACTTTATCTGTGCTCATTTCAATCTCTGGTTTTATGCAGCACCCCAACTCACCTTTCCCCTTAAGCAAGCATAAGTTGGTTTTCTAAATTTGAGACCCTGTTCTGTTCTGTAATTCAGTTCCTGTGTAGCCAAGTTTACATTCCGTGTATTACTGATATCTTATGATGGTTCTTTTTCTGTGTGACTTATTTCAGTTAGAATCATCATACCTGAATCCACTCATTGTGCTGCTAAGGGCCTGATGACATAGATTTCATTGCTGAGTGATATTGCTTTGTAAGTAAATACCACAACTTCTTTATCCATTTTTCACTTTCTGCGATGTTGAACTTGTACTGTAAACGAGGTTCTTGTAAACAGAGGCGTCCCAAACTTTGGGGTGGCTGTGTCTTTTTGATTTTAATTTCCCTAAGCTATAGGACCATAAGTGGAAGTGCCCTAGGCTCTGTTGCTTTGTTTTTTAGATGTTTCAGGAAACACCATACACTTCTCCCGAGTGTCTGTTGGCAATTTACATCCCGCCCATCAGCATAACAAGGCTCCCAGTTCTCCATGGCCTGTCCTGCCTTTCTGGATTTTACACTTTTTTCAGATGGCCCTTTTGACCGGGGGGAAGTGAGACTTCATTGTAGTGCAGATTTCCTTTGCAAGCTTGCTTGGTTGGCCAAAAAGGGCGTATGCGTTTTTTCCTGAATATATTCAGGAAAAAACGCATACGCCCTTTTTGGCCAAGTGCATCATTGTGGACGTTCTGCCTCTTTTCCTATGCTTTCAATGCAATTCCAGTCTACCTCCTGAAATCGGTTTCCTGCAATTCTGCCCCGCTTTCAAGTCCTCTTGGCAGCCTTACTTCAGTATATTTTTGGACGATAGCTGTCATTTATAACTCTGCAGGTTTGTGAATTACAGTGCCCCTGAGCTCCTTTCTTCAACTCGCTTTCTTTTGAGCTGGCCGCAACACCGCAGGATGGCTTCAGGCCCTAATCTGGTTCCGGCACGGCACGCTGAGCCTTTGGTTAATTCCTCTTCCTGGTGGGAAATGAGAGTTAAATTTGCCCGTCCAGACACCTCCAGCTAGTCTCTCATTGGTTCTCGCTATTCCTGTTCATCTTCCGCAGAAATTGCAAACTGGGCCAAACAGGAGGTTAAAGGGACTGACTCTCCAAGTCGGGAGGGTGTTAGTAAGGCGTCTGGAATGTTGCACCCGAGTACCAGGGTACGAAAACTGAGACATATTTGAACACGTCTCCCGATCACATGGTTGATCATACTCTAGGTTCCACATGCATGTTTTGGCTGAAGGAAGAATACCTTAAACCTGGGTAGTTGAAACCCGTGGAATGGGTACCATGCAATATGACTTCAAAGGGTCTTCATTTGCTCACCGAACCTCTCCAATCCTATCACTGCTGCGTTTATGCCCCTGTACACATGCTTGATTCTCTTTCGGAGACATAGCAATCCATAGGTTTTAAGATACTTACTAGTCAGGTACATTCTTAGGCGTTTAATATGCGGTGTTGAGTCCATTTCGTTGAGCAAGGAGTAGCTCTTGTCTATTCCATATTTGGCTTAAGGAACTTTATCTGTGCTCATTTCAATCTCTGGTTTTATGCAGCACCCCAACTCACCTTTCCCCTTAAGCAAGCATAAGTTGGTTTTCTAAATTTGAGACCCTGTTCTGTTCTGTAATTCAGTTCCTGTGTAGCCAAGTTTACATTCCGTGTATTACTGATATCTTATGATGTTTCTTTTTCTGTGTGACTTATTTCAGTTAGAATCATCATACCTGAATCCACTCATTGTGCTGCTAAGGGCCTGATGACATAGATTTCATTGCTGAGTGATATTGCTTTGTAAGTAAATACCACAACTTCTTTATCCATTTTTCACTTTCTGCGATGTTGAACTTGTACTGTAAACGAGGTTCTTGTAAACAGAGGCGTCCCAAACTTTGGGGTGGCTGTGTCTTTTTGATTTTAATTTCCCTAAGCTATAGGACCATAAGTGGAAGTGCCCTAGGCTCTGTTGCTTTGTTTTTTAGATGTTTCAGGAAACACCATACACTTCTCCCGAGTGTCTGTTGGCAATTTACATCCCGCCCATCAGCATAACAAGGCTCCCAGTTCTCCATGGCCTGTCCTGCCTTTCTGGATTTTACACTTTTTTCAGATGGCCCTTTTGACCGGGGGGAAGTGAGACTTCATTGTAGTGCAGATTTCCTTTGCAAGCTTGCTTGGTTGGCCAAAAAGGGCGTATGCGTTTTTTCCTGAATATATTCAGGAAAAAACGCATACGCCCTTTTTGGCCAAGTGCATCATTGTGGACGTTCTGCCTCTTTTCCTATGCTTTCAATGCAATTCCAGTCTGCCTCCTGAAATCGGTTTCCTGCAATTCTGCCCCGCTTTCAAGTCCTCTTGGCAGCCTTACTTCAGTATATTTTTGGACGATAGCTGTCATTTATAACTCTGCAGGTTTGTGAATTACAGTGCCCCTGAGCTCCTTTCTTCAACTCGCTTTCTTTTGAGCTGGCCGCAACACCGCAGGATGGCTTCAGGCCCTAATCTAGTTCCGGCACGGCACGCTGAGCCTTTGGTTAATTCCTCTTCCTGGTGGGAAATGAGAGTTAAATTTGCCCGTCCAGACACCTCCAGCTAGTCTCTCATTGGTTCTCGCTATTCCTGTTCATCTTCCGCAGAAATTGCAAACTGGGCCAAACAGGAGGTTAAAGGGACTGACTCTCCAAGTCGGGAGGGTGTTAGTAAAGCGTCTGGAATGTTGCACCCGAGTACCAGGGTACGAAAACTGAGACATATTTGAACACGTCTCCCGATCACATGGTTGATCATACTCTAGGTTCCACATGCATGTTTTAGCTGAAGGAAGAATACCTTAAACCTGGGTAGTTGAAACCCGTGGAATGGGTACCATGCAATATGACTTCAAAGGGTCTTCATTTGCTCACCGAACCTCTCCAATCCTATCACTGCTGCGTTTATGCCCCTGTACACATGCTTGATTCTCTTTCGGAGACATAGCAATCCATAGGTTTTAAGATACTTACTAGTCAGGTACATTCTTAGGCATTTAATATGCGGTGTTGAGTCCATTTCGTTGAGCAAGGAGTAGCTCTTGTCTATTCCATATTTGGCTTAAGGAACTTTATCTGTGCTCATTTCAATCTCTGGTTTTATGCAGCACCCCAACTCACCTTTCCCCTTAAGCAAGCATAAGTTGGTTTTCTAAATTTGAGACCCTGTTCTGTTCTGTAATTCAGTTCCTGTGTAGCCAAGTTTACATTCCGTGTATTACTGATATCTTATGATGTTTCTTTTTCTGTGTGACTTATTTCAGTTAGAATCATCATACCTGAATCCACTCATTGTGCTGCTAAGGGCCTGATGACATAGATTTCATTGCTGAGTGATATTGCTTTGTAAGTAAATACCACAACTTCTTTATCCATTTTTCACTTTCTGCGATGTTGAACTTGTACTGTAAACGAGGTTCTTGTAAACAGAGGCGTCCCAAACTTTGGGGTGGCTGTGTCTTTTTGATTTTAATTTCCCTAAGCTATAGGACCATAAGTGGAAGTGCCCTAGGCTCTGTTGCTTTGTTTTTTAGATGTTTCAGGAAACACCATACACTTCTCCCGAGTGTCTGTTGGCAAGTTACATCCCGCCCATCAGCATAACAAGGCTTCCAGTTCTCCATGGCCTGTCCTGCCTTTCTGGATTTTACACTTTTTTCAGATGGCCCTTTTGACCGGGGGGAAGTGAGACTTCATTGTAGTGCAGATTTCCTTTGCAAGCTTGCTTGGTTGGCCAAAAAGGGCGTATGCGTTTTTTCCTGAATATATTCAGGAAAAAACGCATACGCCCTTTTTGGCCAAGTGCATCATTGTGGACGTTCTGCCTCTTTTCCTATGCTTTCAATGCAATTCCAGTCTGCCTCCTGAAATCGGTTTCCTGCAATTCTGCCCCGCTTTCAAGTCCTCTTGGCAGCCTTACTTCAGTATATTTTTGGACGATAGCTGTCATTTATAACTCTGCAGGTTTGTGAATTACAGTGCCCCTGAGCTCCTTTCTTCAACTCGCTTTCTTTTGAGCTGGCCGCAACACCGCAGGATGGCTTCAGGCCCTAATCTGGTTCCGGCACGGCACGCTGAGCCTTTGGTTAATTCCTCTTCCTGGTGGGAAATGAGAGTTAAATTTGCCCGTCCAGACACCTCCAGCTAGTCTCTCATTGGTTCTCGCTATTCCTGTTCATCTTCCGCAGAAATTGCAAACTGGGCCAAACAGGAGGTTAAAGGGACTGACTCTCCAAGTCGGGAGGGTGTTAGTAAAGCGTCTGGAATGTTGCACCCGAGTACCAGGGTACGAAAACTGAGACATATTTGAACACGTCTCCCGATCACATGGTTGATCATACTCTAGGTTCCACATGCATGTTTTAGCTGAAGGAAGAATACCTTAAACCTGGGTAGTTGAAACCCGTGGAATGGGTACCATGCAATATGACTTCAAAGGGTCTTCATTTGCTCACCGAACCTCTCCAATCCTATCACTGCTGCGTTTATGCCCCTGTACACATGCTTGATTCTCTTTCGGAGACATAGCAATCCATAGGTTTTAAGATACTTACTAGTCAGGTACATTCTTAGGCATTTAATATGCGGTGTTGAGTCCATTTCGTTGAGCAAGGAGTAGCTCTTGTCTATTCCATATTTGGCTTAAGGAACTTTATCTGTGCTCATTTCAATCTCTGGTTTTATGCAGCACCCCAACTCACCTTTCCCCTTAAGCAAGCATAAGTTGGTTTTCTAAATTTGAGACCCTGTTCTGTTCTGTAATTCAGTTCCTGTGTAGCCAAGTTTACATTCCGTGTATTACTGATATCTTATGATGTTTCTTTTTCTGTGTGACTTATTTCAGTTAGAATCATCATACCTGAATCCACTCATTGTGCTGCTAAGGGCCTGATGACATAGATTTCATTGCTGAGTGATATTGCTTTGTAAGTAAATACCACAACTTCTTTATCCATTTTTCACTTTCTGCGATGTTGAACTTGTACTGTAAACGAGGTTCTTGTAAACAGAGGCGTCCCAAACTTTGGGGTGGCTGTGTCTTTTTGATTTTAATTTCCCTAAGCTATAGGACCATAAGTGGAAGTGCCCTAGGCTCTGTTGCTTTGTTTTTTAGATGTTTCAGGAAACACCATACACTTCTCCCGAGTGTCTGTTGGCAATTTACATCCCGCCCATCAGCATAACAAGGCTCCCAGTTCTCCATGGCCTGTCCTGCCTTTCTGGATTTTACACTTTTTTCAGATGGCCCTTTTGACCGGGGGGATGTGAGACTTCATTGTAGTGCAGATTTCCTTTGCAAGCTTGCTTGGTTGGCCAAAAAGGGCGTATGCGTTTTTTCCTGAATATATTCAGGAAAAAACGCATACGCCCTTTTTGGCCAAGTGCATCATTGTGGACGTTCTGCCTCTTTTCCTATGCTTTCAATGCAATTCCAGTCTACCTCCTGAAATCGGTTTCCTGCAATTCTGCCCCGCTTTCAAGTCCTCTTGGCAGCCTTACTTCAGTATATTTTTGGACGATAGCTGTCATTTATAACTCTGCAGGTTTGTGAATTACAGTGCCCCTGAGCTCCTTTCTTCAACTCGCTTTCTTTTGAGCTGGCCGCAACACCGCAGGATGGCTTCAGGCCCTAATCTGGTTCCGGCACGGCACGCTGAGCCTTTGGTTAATTCCTCTTCCTGGTGGGAAATGAGAGTTAAATTTGCCCGTCCAGACACCTCCAGCTAGTCTCTCATTGGTTCTCGCTATTCCTGTTCATCTTCCGCAGAAATTGCAAACTGGGCCAAACAGGAGGTTAAAGGGACTGACTCTCCAAGTCGGGAGGGTGTTAGTAAAGCGTCTGGAATGTTGCACCCGAGTACCAGGGTACGAAAACTGAGACATATTTGAACACGTCTCCCGATCACATGGTTGATCATACTCTAGGTTCCACATGCATGTTTTAGCTGAAGGAAGAATACCTTAAACCTGGGTAGTTGAAACCCGTGGAATGGGTACCATGCAATATGACTTCAAAGGGTCTTCATTTGCTCACCGAACCTCTCCAATCCTATCACTGCTGCGTTTATGCCCCTGTACACATGCTTGATTCTCTTTCGGAGACATAGCAATCCATAGGTTTTAAGATACTTACTAGTCAGGTACATTCTTAGGCATTTAATATGCGGTGTTGAGTCCACTTCGTTGAGCAAGGAGTAGCTCTTGTCTATTCCATATTTGGCTTAAGGAACTTTATCTGTGTTCATTTCAATCTCTGGTTTTATGCAGCACCCCAACTCACCTTTCCCCTTAAGCAAGCATAAGTTGGTTTTCTAAATTTGAGACCCTGTTCTGTTCTGTAATTCAGTTCCTGTGTAGCCAAGTTTACATTCCGTGTATTACTGATATCTTATGATGTTTCTTTTTCTGTGTGACTTATTTCAGTTAGAATCATCATACCTGAATCCACTCATTGTGCTGCTAAGGGCCTGATGACATAGATTTCATTGCTGAGTGATATTGCTTTGTAAGTAAATACCACAACTTCTTTATCCATTTTTCACTTTCTGCGATGTTGAACTTGTACGGTAAACGAGGTTCTTGTAAACAGAGGCGTCCCAATGTTTGGGGTGGCTGTGTCTTTTTGATTTTAATTTCCCTAAGCTATAGGACCATAAGTGGAAGTGCCCTAGGCTCTGTTGCTTTGTTTTTTAGATGTTTCAGGAAACACCATACACTTCTCCCGAGTGTCTGTTGGCAATTTACATCCCGCCCATCAGCATAACAAGGCTCCCAGTTCTCCATGGCCTGTCCTGCCTTTCTGGATTTTACACTTTTTTCAGATGGCCCTTTTGACCGGGGGGAAGTGAGACTTCATTGTAGTGCAGATTTCCTTTGCAAGCTTGCTTGGTTGGCCAAAAAGGGCGTATGCGTTTTTTCCTGAATATATTCAGGAAAAAACGCATACGCCCTTTTTGGCCAAGTGCATCATTGTGGACGTTCTGCCTCTTTTCCTATGCTTTCAATGCAATTCCAGTCTACCTCCTGAAATCGGTTTCCTGCAATTCTGCCCCGCTTTCAAGTCCTCTTGGCAGCCTTACTTCAGTATATTTTTGGACGATAGCTGTCATTTATAACTCTGCAGGTTTGTGAATTACAGTGCCCCTGAGCTCCTTTCTTCAACTCGCTTTCTTTTGAGCTGGCCGCAACACCGCAGGATGGCTTCAGGCCCTAATCTGGTTCCGGCACGGCACGCTGAGCCTTTGGTTAATTCCTCTTCCTGGTGGGAAATGAGAGTTAAATTTGCCCGTCCAGACACCTCCAGCTAGTCTCTCATTGGTTCTCGCTATTCCTGTTCATCTTCCGCAGAAATTGCAAACTGGGCCAAACAGGAGGTTAAAGGGACTGACTCTCCAAGTCGGGAGGGTGTTAGTAAAGCGTCTGGAATGTTGCACCCGAGTACCAGGGTACGAAAACTGAGACATATTTGAACACGTCTCCCGATCACATGGTTGATCATACTCTAGGTTCCACATGCATGTTTTAGCTGAAGGAAGAATACCTTAAACCTGGGTAGTTGAAACCCGTGGAATGGGTACCATGCAATATGACTTCAAAGGGTCTTCATTTGCTCACCGAACCTCTCCAATCCTATCACTGCTGCGTTTATGCCCCTGTACACATGCTTGATTCTCTTTCGGAGACATAGCAATCCATAGGTTTTAAGATACTTACTAGTCAGGTACATTCTTAGGCATTTAATATGCGGTGTTGAGTCCATTTCGTTGAGCAAGGAGTAGCTCTTGTCTATTCCATATTTGGCTTAAGGAACTTTATCTGTGCTCATTTCAATCTCTGGTTTTATGCAGCACCCCAACTCACCTTTCCCCTTAAGCAAGCATAAGTTGGTTTTCTAAATTTGAGACCCTGTTCTGTTCTGTAATTCAGTTCCTGTGTAGCCAAGTTTACATTCCGTGTATTACTGATATCTTATGATGTTTCTTTTTCTGTGTGACTTATTTCAGTTAGAATCATCATACCTGAATCCACTCATTGTGCTGCTAAGTGCCTGATGACATAGATTTCATTGCTGAGTGATATTGCTTTGTAAGTAAATACCACAACTTCTTTATCCATTTTTCACTTTCTGCGATGTTGAACTTGTACTGTAAACGCGGTTCTTGTAAACAGAGGCGTCCCAAACTTTGGGGTGGCTGTGTCTTTTTGATTTTAATTTCCCTAAGCTATAGGACCATAAGTGGAAGTGCCCTAGGCTCTGTTGCTTTGTTTTTTAGATGTTTCAGGAAACACCATACACTTCTCCCGAGTGTCTGTTGGCAATTTACATCCCGCCCATCAGCATAACAAGGCTCCCAGTTCTCCATGGCCTGTCCTGCCTTTCTGGATTTTACACTTTTTTCAGATGGCCCTTTTGACCGGGGGGAAGTGAGACTTCATTGTAGTGCAGATTTCCTTTGCAAGCTTGCTTGGTTGGCCAAAAAGGGCGTATGCGTTTTTTCCTGAATATATTCAGGAAAAAACGCATACGCCCTTTTTGGCCAAGTGCATCATTGTGGACGTTCTGCCTCTTTTCCTATGCTTTCAATGCAATTCCAGTCTGCCTCCTGAAATCGGTTTCCTGCAATTCTGCCCCGCTTTCAAGTCCTCTTGGCAGCCTTACTTCAGTATATTTTTGGACGATAGCTGTCATTTATAACTCTGCAGGTTTGTGAATTACAGTGCCCCTGAGCTCCTTTCTTCAACTCGCTTTCTTTTGAGCTGGCCGCAACACCGCAGGATGGCTTCAGGCCCTAATCTGGTTCCGGCACGGCACGCTGAGCCTTTGGTTAATTCCTCTTCCTGGTGGGAAATGAGAGTTAAATTTGCCCGTCCAGACACCTCCAGCTAGTCTCTCATTGGTTCTCGCTATTCCTGTTCATCTTCCGCAGAAATTGCAAACTGGGCCAAACAGGAGGTTAAAGGGACTGACTCTCCAAGTCGGGAGGGTGTTAGTAAAGCGTCTGGAATGTTGCACCCGAGTACCAGGGTACGAAAACTGAGACATATTTGAACACGTCTCCCGATCACATGGTTGATCATACTCTAGGTTCCACATGCATGTTTTAGCTGAAGGAAGAATACCTTAAACCTGGGTAGTTGAAACCCGTGGAATGGGTACCATGCAATATGACTTCAAAGGGTCTTCATTTGCTCACCGAACCTCTCCAATCCTATCACTGCTGCGTTTATGCCCCTGTACACATGCTTGATTCTCTTTCGGAGACATAGCAATCCATAGGTTTTAAGATACTTACTAGTCAGGTACATTCTTAGGCATTTAATATGCGGTGTTGAGTCCATTTCGTTGAGCAAGGAGTAGCTCTTGTCTATTCCATATTTGGCTTAAGGAACTTTATCTGTGCTCATTTCAATCTCTGGTTTTATGCAGCACCCCAACTCACCTTTCCCCTTAAGCAAGCATAAGTTGGTTTTCTAAATTTGAGACCCTGTTCTGTTCTGTAATTCAGTTCCTGTGTAGCCAAGTTTACATTCCGTGTATTACTGATATCTTATGATGGTTCTTTTTCTGTGTGACTTATTTCAGTTAGAATCATCATACCTGAATCCACTCATTGTGCTGCTAAGGGCCTGATGACATAGATTTCATTGCTGAGTGATATTGCTTTGTAAGTAAATACCACAACTTCTTTATCCATTTTTCACTTTCTGCGATGTTGAACTTGTACTGTAAACGAGGTTCTTGTAAACAGAGGCGTCCCAAACTTTGGGGTGGCTGTGTCTTTTTGATTTTAATTTCCCTAAGCTATAGGACCATAAGTGGAAGTGCCCTAGGCTCTGTTGCTTTGTTTTTTAGATGTTTCAGGAAACACCATACACTTCTCCCGAGTGTCTGTTGGCAATTTACATCCCGCCCATCAGCATAACAAGGCTCCCAGTTCTCCATGGCCTGTCCTGCCTTTCTGGATTTTACACTTTTTTCAGATGGCCCTTTTGACCGGGGGGAAGTGAGACTTCATTGTAGTGCAGATTTCCTTTGCAAGCTTGCTTGGTTGGCCAAAAAGGGCGTATGCGTTTTTTCCTGAATATATTCAGGAAAAAACGCATACGCCCTTTTTGGCCAAGTGCATCATTGTGGACGTTCTGCCTCTTTTCCTATGCTTTCAATGCAATTCCAGTCTACCTCCTGAAATCGGTTTCCTGCAATTCTGCCCCGCTTTCAAGTCCTCTTGGCAGCCTTACTTCAGTATATTTTTGGACGATAGCTGTCATTTATAACTCTGCAGGTTTGTGAATTACAGTGCCCCTGAGCTCCTTTCTTCAACTCGCTTTCTTTTGAGCTGGCCGCAACACCGCAGGATGGCTTCAGGCCCTAATCTGGTTCCGGCACGGCACGCTGAGCCTTTGGTTAATTCCTCTTCCTGGTGGGAAATGAGAGTTAAATTTGCCCGTCCAGACACCTCCAGCTAGTCTCTCATTGGTTCTCGCTATTCCTGTTCATCTTCCGCAGAAATTGCAAACTGGGCCAAACAGGAGGTTAAAGGGACTGACTCTCCAAGTCGGGAGGGTGTTAGTAAAGCGTCTGGAATGTTGCACCCGAGTACCAGGGTACGAAAACTGAGACATATTTGAACACGTCTCCCGATCACATGGTTGATCATACTCTAGGTTCCACATGCATGTTTTAGCTGAAGGAAGAATACCTTAAACCTGGGTAGTTGAAACCCGTGGAATGGGTACCATGCAATATGACTTCAAAGGGTCTTCATTTGCTCACCGAACCTCTCCAATCCTATCACTGCTGCGTTTATGCCCCTGTACACATGCTTGATTCTCTTTCGGAGACATAGCAATCCATAGGTTTTAAGATACTTACTAGTCAGGTACATTCTTAGGCATTTAATATGCGGTGTTGAGTCCATTTCGTTGAGCAAGGAGTAGCTCTTGTCTATTCCATATTTGGCTTAAGGAACTTTATCTGTGCTCATTTCAATCTCTGGTTTTATGCAGCACCCCAACTCACCTTTCCCCTTAAGCAAGCATAAGTTGGTTTTCTAAATTTGAGACCCTGTTCTGTTCTGTAATTCAGTTCCTGTGTAGCCAAGTTTACATTCCGTGTATTACTGATATCTTATGATGTTTCTTTTTCTGTGTGACTTATTTCAGTTAGAATCATCATACCTGAATCCACTCATTGTGCTGCTAAGTGCCTGATGACATAGATTTCATTGCTGAGTGATATTGCTTTGTAAGTAAATACCACAACTTCTTTATCCATTTTTCACTTTCTGCGATGTTGAACTTGTACTGTAAACGCGGTTCTTGTAAACAGAGGCGTCCCAAACTTTGGGGTGGCTGTGTCTTTTTGATTTTAATTTCCCTAAGCTATAGGACCATAAGTGGAAGTGCCCTAGGCTCTGTTGCTTTGTTTTTTAGATGTTTCAGGAAACACCATACACTTCTCCCGAGTGTCTGTTGGCAATTTACATCCCGCCCATCAGCATAACAAGGCTCCCAGTTCTCCATGGCCTGTCCTGCCTTTCTGGATTTTACACTTTTTTCAGATGGCCCTTTTGACCGGGGGGAAGTGAGACTTCATTGTAGTGCAGATTTCCTTTGCAAGCTTGCTTGGTTGGCCAAAAAGGGCGTATGCGTTTTTTCCTGAATATATTCAGGAAAAAACGCATACGCCCTTTTTGGCCAAGTGCATCATTGTGGACGTTCTGCCTCTTTTCCTATGCTTTCAATGCAATTCCAGTCTGCCTCCTGAAATCGGTTTCCTGCAATTCTGCCCCGCTTTCAAGTCCTCTTGGCAGCCTTACTTCAGTATATTTTTGGACGATAGCTGTCATTTATAACTCTGCAGGTTTGTGAATTACAGTGCCCCTGAGCTCCTTTCTTCAACTCGCTTTCTTTTGAGCTGGCCGCAACACCGCAGGATGGCTTCAGGCCCTAATCTGGTTCCGGCACGGCACGCTGAGCCTTTGGTTAATTCCTCTTCCTGGTGGGAAATGAGAGTTAAATTTGCCCGTCCAGACACCTCCAGCTAGTCTCTCATTGGTTCTCGCTATTCCTGTTCATCTTCCGCAGAAATTGCAAACTGGGCCAAACAGGAGGTTAAAGGGACTGACTCTCCAAGTCGGGAGGGTGTTAGTAAAGCGTCTGGAATGTTGCACCCGAGTACCAGGGTACGAAAACTGAGACATATTTGAACACGTCTCCCGATCACATGGTTGATCATACTCTAGGTTCCACATGCATGTTTTAGCTGAAGGAAGAATACCTTAAACCTGGGTAGTTGAAACCCGTGGAATGGGTACCATGCAATATGACTTCAAAGGGTCTTCATTTGCTCACCGAACCTCTCCAATCCTATCACTGCTGCGTTTATGCCCCTGTACACATGCTTGATTCTCTTTCGGAGACATAGCAATCCATAGGTTTTAAGATACTTACTAGTCAGGTACATTCTTAGGCATTTAATATGCGGTGTTGAGTCCATTTCGTTGAGCAAGGAGTAGCTCTTGTCTATTCCATATTTGGCTTAAGGAACTTTATCTGTGCTCATTTCAATCTCTGGTTTTATGCAGCACCCCAACTCACCTTTCCCCTTAAGCAAGCATAAGTTGGTTTTCTAAATTTGAGACCCTGTTCTGTTCTGTAATTCAGTTCCTGTGTAGCCAAGTTTACATTCCGTGTATTACTGATATCTTATGATGGTTCTTTTTCTGTGTGACTTATTTCAGTTAGAATCATCATACCTGAATCCACTCATTGTGCTGCTAAGGGCCTGATGACATAGATTTCATTGCTGAGTGATATTGCTTTGTAAGTAAATACCACAACTTCTTTATCCATTTTTCACTTTCTGCGATGTTGAACTTGTACTGTAAACGAGGTTCTTGTAAACAGAGGCGTCCCAAACTTTGGGGTGGCTGTGTCTTTTTGATTTTAATTTCCCTAAGCTATAGGACCATAAGTGGAAGTGCCCTAGGCTCTGTTGCTTTGTTTTTTAGATGTTTCAGGAAACACCATACACTTCTCCCGAGTGTCTGTTGGCAATTTACATCCCGCCCATCAGCATAACAAGGCTCCCAGTTCTCCATGGCCTGTCCTGCCTTTCTGGATTTTACACTTTTTTCAGATGGCCCTTTTGACCGGGGGGAAGTGAGACTTCATTGTAGTGCAGATTTCCTTTGCAAGCTTGCTTGGTTGGCCAAAAAGGGCGTATGCGTTTTTTCCTGAATATATTCAGGAAAAAACGCATACGCCCTTTTTGGCCAAGTGCATCATTGTGGACGTTCTGCCTCTTTTCCTATGCTTTCAATGCAATTCCAGTCTACCTCCTGAAATCGGTTTCCTGCAATTCTGCCCCGCTTTCAAGTCCTCTTGGCAGCCTTACTTCAGTATATTTTTGGACGATAGCTGTCATTTATAACTCTGCAGGTTTGTGAATTACAGTGCCCCTGAGCTCCTTTCTTCAACTCGCTTTCTTTTGAGCTGGCCGCAACACCGCAGGATGGCTTCAGGCCCTAATCTGGTTCCGGCACGGCACGCTGAGCCTTTGGTTAATTCCCCTTCCTGGTGGGAAATGAGAGTTAAATTTGCCCGTCCAGACACCTTCCAGCTAGTCTCTCATTGGTTCTCTCTATTCCTGTTCATCTTCCGCAGAAATTGCAAACTGGGCCAAACAGGAGGTTAAAGGGACTGACTCTCCAAGTCGGGAGGGTGTTAGTAAAGCGTCTGGAATGTTGCACCCGAGTACCAGGGTACGAAAACTGAGACATATTTGAACACGTCTCCCGATCACATGGTTGATCATACTCTAGGTTCCACATGCATGTTTTAGCTGAAGGAAGAATACCTTAAACCTGGGTAGTTGAAACCCGTGGAATGGGTACCATGCAATATGACTTCAAAGGGTCTTCATTTGCTCACCGAACCTCTCCAATCCTATCACTGCTGCGTTTATGCCCCTGTACACATGCTTGATTCTCTTTCGGAGACATAGCAATCCATAGGTTTTAAGATACTTACTAGTCAGGTACATTCTTAGGCATTTAATATGCGGTGTTGAGTCCATTTCGTTGAGCAAGGAGTAGCTCTTGTCTATTCCATATTTGGCTTAAGGAACTTTATCTGTGCTCATTTCAATCTCTGGTTTTATGCAGCACCCCAACTCACCTTTCCCCTTAAGCAAGCATAAGTTGGTTTTCTAAATTTGAGACCCTGTTCTGTTCTGTAATTCAGTTCCTGTGTAGCCAAGTTTACATTCCGTGTATTACTGATATCTTATGATGTTTCTTTTTCTGTGTGACTTATTTCAGTTAGAATCATCATACCTGAATCCACTCATTGTGCTGCTAAGGGCCTGATGACATAGATTTCATTGCTGAGTGATATTGCTTTGTAAGTAAATACCACAACTTCTTTATCCATTTTTCACTTTCTGCGATGTTGAACTTGTACTGTAAACGAGGTTCTTGTAAACAGAGGCGTCCCAAACTTTGGGGTGGCTGTGTCTTTTTGATTTTAATTTCCCTAAGCTATAGGACCATAAGTGGAAGTGCCCTAGGCTCTGTTGCTTTGTTTTTTAGATGTTTCAGGAAACACCATACACTTCTCCCGAGTGTCTGTTGGCAATTTACATCCCGCCCATCAGCATAACAAGGCTCCCAGTTCTCCATGGCCTGTCCTGCCTTTCTGGATTTTACACTTTTTTCAGATGGCCCTTTTGACCGGGGGGAAGTGAGACTTCATTGTAGTGCAGATTTCCTTTGCAAGCTTGCTTGGTTGGCCAAAAAGGGCGTATGCGTTTTTTCCTGAATATATTCAGGAAAAAACGCATACGCCCTTTTTGGCCAAGTGCATCATTGTGGACGTTCTGCCTCTTTTCCTATGCTTTCAATGCAATTCCAGTCTACCTCCTGAAATCGGTTTCCTGCAATTCTGCCCCGCTTTCAAGTCCTCTTGGCAGCCTTACTTCAGTATATTTTTGGACGATAGCTGTCATTTATAACTCTGCAGGTTTGTGAATTACAGTGCCCCTGAGCTCCTTTCTTCAACTCGCTTTCTTTTGAGCTGGCCGCAACACCGCAGGATGGCTTCAGGCCCTAATCTGGTTCCGGCACGGCACGCTGAGCCTTTGGTTAATTCCTCTTCCTGGTGGGAAATGAGAGTTAAATTTGCCCGTCCAGACACCTCCAGCTAGTCTCTCATTGGTTCTCGCTATTCCTGTTCATCTTCCGCAGAAATTGCAAACTGGGCCAAACAGGAGGTTAAAGGGACTGACTCTCCAAGTCGGGAGGGTGTTAGTAAAGCGTCTGGAATGTTGCACCCGAGTACCAGGGTACGAAAACTGAGACATATTTGAACACGTCTCCCGATCACATGGTTGATCATACTCTAGGTTCCACATGCATGTTTTAGCTGAAGGAAGAATACCTTAAACCTGGGTAGTTGAAACCCGTGGAATGGGTACCATGCAATATGACTTCAAAGGGTCTTCATTTGCTCACCGAACCTCTCCAATCCTATCACTGCTGCGTTTATGCCCCTGTACACATGCTTGATTCTCTTTCGGAGACATAGCAATCCATAGGTTTTAAGATACTTACTAGTCAGGTACATTCTTAGGCATTTAATATGCGGTGTTGAGTCCATTTCGTTGAGCAAGGAGTAGCTCTTGTCTATTCCATATTTGGCTTAAGGAACTTTATCTGTGCTCATTTCAATCTCTGGTTTTATGCAGCACCCCAACTCACCTTTCCCCTTAAGCAAGCATAAGTTGGTTTTCTAAATTTGAGACCCTGTTCTGTTCTGTAATTCAGTTCCTGTGTAGCCAAGTTTACATTCCGTGTATTACTGATATCTTATGATGTTTCTTTTTCTGTGTGACTTATTTCAGTTAGAATCATCATACCTGAATCCACTCATTGTGCTGCTAAGTGCCTGATGACATAGATTTCATTGCTGAGTGATATTGCTTTGTAAGTAAATACCACAACTTCTTTATCCATTTTTCACTTTCTGCGATGTTGAACTTGTACTGTAAACGCGGTTCTTGTAAACAGAGGCGTCCCAAACTTTGGGGTGGCTGTGTCTTTTTGATTTTAATTTCCCTAAGCTATAGGACCATAAGTGGAAGTGCCCTAGGCTCTGTTGCTTTGTTTTTTAGATGTTTCAGGAAACACCATACACTTCTCCCGAGTGTCTGTTGGCAATTTACATCCCGCCCATCAGCATAACAAGGCTCCCAGTTCTCCATGGCCTGTCCTGCCTTTCTGGATTTTACACTTTTTTCAGATGGCCCTTTTGACCGGGGGGAAGTGAGACTTCATTGTAGTGCAGATTTCCTTTGCAAGCTTGCTTGGTTGGCCAAAAAGGGCGTATGCGTTTTTTCCTGAATATATTCAGGAAAAAACGCATACGCCCTTTTTGGCCAAGTGCATCATTGTGGACGTTCTGCCTCTTTTCCTATGCTTTCAATGCAATTCCAGTCTGCCTCCTGAAATCGGTTTCCTGCAATTCTGCCCCGCTTTCAAGTCCTCTTGGCAGCCTTACTTCAGTATATTTTTGGACGATAGCTGTCATTTATAACTCTGCAGGTTTGTGAATTACAGTGCCCCTGAGCTCCTTTCTTCAACTCGCTTTCTTTTGAGCTGGCCGCAACACCGCAGGATGGCTTCAGGCCCTAATCTGGTTCCGGCACGGCACGCTGAGCCTTTGGTTAATTCCTCTTCCTGGTGGGAAATGAGAGTTAAATTTGCCCGTCCAGACACCTCCAGCTAGTCTCTCATTGGTTCTCGCTATTCCTGTTCATCTTCCGCAGAAATTGCAAACTGGGCCAAACAGGAGGTTAAAGGGACTGACTCTCCAAGTCGGGAGGGTGTTAGTAAAGCGTCTGGAATGTTGCACCCGAGTACCAGGGTACGAAAACTGAGACATATTTGAACACGTCTCCCGATCACATGGTTGATCATACTCTAGGTTCCACATGCATGTTTTAGCTGAAGGAAGAATACCTTAAACCTGGGTAGTTGAAACCCGTGGAATGGGTACCATGCAATATGACTTCAAAGGGTCTTCATTTGCTCACCGAACCTCTCCAATCCTATCACTGCTGCGTTTATGCCCCTGTACACATGCTTGATTCTCTTTCGGAGACATAGCAATCCATAGGTTTTAAGATACTTACTAGTCAGGTACATTCTTAGGCATTTAATATGCGGTGTTGAGTCCATTTCGTTGAGCAAGGAGTAGCTCTTGTCTATTCCATATTTGGCTTAAGGAACTTTATCTGTGCTCATTTCAATCTCTGGTTTTATGCAGCACCCCAACTCACCTTTCCCCTTAAGCAAGCATAAGTTGGTTTTCTAAATTTGAGACCCTGTTCTGTTCTGTAATTCAGTTCCTGTGTAGCCAAGTTTACATTCCGTGTATTACTGATATCTTATGATGGTTCTTTTTCTGTGTGACTTATTTCAGTTAGAATCATCATACCTGAATCCACTCATTGTGCTGCTAAGGGCCTGATGACATAGATTTCATTGCTGAGTGATATTGCTTTGTAAGTAAATACCACAACTTCTTTATCCATTTTTCACTTTCTGCGATGTTGAACTTGTACTGTAAACGAGGTTCTTGTAAACAGAGGCGTCCCAAACTTTGGGGTGGCTGTGTCTTTTTGATTTTAATTTCCCTAAGCTATAGGACCATAAGTGGAAGTGCCCTAGGCTCTGTTGCTTTGTTTTTTAGATGTTTCAGGAAACACCATACACTTCTCCCGAGTGTCTGTTGGCAATTTACATCCCGCCCATCAGCATAACAAGGCTCCCAGTTCTCCATGGCCTGTCCTGCCTTTCTGGATTTTACACTTTTTTCAGATGGCCCTTTTGAACCGGGGGAAGTGAGACTTCATTGTAGTGCAGATTTCCTTTGCAAGCTTGCTTGGTTGGCCAAAAAGGGCGTATGCGTTTTTTCCTGAATATATTCAGGAAAAAACGCATACGCCCTTTTTGGCCAAGTGCATCATTGTGGACGTTTCTGCCTCTTTTCCTATGCTTTCAATGCAATTCCAGTCTACCTCCTGAAATCGGTTTCCTGCAATTCTGCCCCGCTTTCAAGTCCTCTTGGCAGCCTTACTTCAGTATATTTTTGGACGATAGCTGTCATTTATAACTCTGCAGGTTGTGAATTACAGTGCCCCTGAGCTCCTTTCTTCAACTCGCTTTCTTTTGAGCTGGCCGCAACACCGCAGGATGGCTTCAGGCCCTAATCTGGTTCCGGCACGGCACGCTGAGCCTTTGGTTAATTCCACCTTCCTGGTGGGAAATGAGAGTTAAATTTGGCCCGTCCAGACACCTTCCAGCTAGTCTCTCATTGGTTCTCTCTATTCCTGTTCATCTTCCGCAGAAATTGCAAACTGGGCCAAACAGGAGGTTAAAGGGACTGACTCTCCAAGTCGGGAGGGTGTTAGGTAAAGCGTCTGGAATGTTGCACCCGAGTACCAGGGTACGAAAACTGAGACATATTTGAACACGTCTCCCGATCACATGGTTGATCATACTCTAGGTTCCACATGCATGTTTTAGCTGAAGGAAGAAATACCTTAAACCTGGGTAGTTGAAACCCGTGGAATGGGTACCATGCAATATGACTTCAAAGGGTCTTCATTTGCTCACCGAACCTCTCCAATCCTATCACTGCTGCGTTTATGCCCCTGTACACATGCTTGATTCTCTTTCGGAGACATAGCAATCCATAGGTTTTAAGATACTTACTAGTCAGGTACATTCTTAGGCATTTAATATGCGGTGTTGAGTCCATTTCGTTGAGCAAGGAGTAGCTCTTGTCTATTCCATATTTGGCTTAAGGAACTTTATCTGTGCTCATTTCAATCTCTGGTTTTATGCAGCACCCCAACTCACCTTTCCCCTTAAGCAAGCATAAGTTGGTTTTCTAAATTTGAGACCCTGTTCTGTTCTGTAATTCAGTTCCTGTGTAGCCAAGTTTACATTCCGTGTATTACTGATATCTTATGATGTTTCTTTTTCTGTGTGACTTATTTCAGTTAGAATCATCATACCTGAATCCACTCATTGTGCTGCTAAGGGCCTGATGACATAGATTTCATTGCTGAGTGATATTGCTTTGTAAGTAAATACCACAACTTCTTTATCCATTTTTCACTTTCTGCGATGTTGAACTTGTACTGTAAACGAGGTTCTTGTAAACAGAGGCGTCCCAAACTTTGGGGTGGCTGTGTCTTTTTGATTTTAATTTCCCTAAGCTATAGGACCATAAGTGGAAGTGCCCTAGGCTCTGTTGCTTTGTTTTTTAGATGTTTCAGGAAACACCATACACTTCTCCCGAGTGTCTGTTGGCAATTTACATCCCGCCCATCAGCATAACAAGGCTCCCAGTTCTCCATGGCCTGTCCTGCCTTTCTGGATTTTACACTTTTTTCAGATGGCCCTTTTGACCGGGGGGAAGTGAGACTTCATTGTAGTGCAGATTTCCTTTGCAAGCTTGCTTGGTTGGCCAAAAAGGGCGTATGCGTTTTTTCCTGAATATATTCAGGAAAAAAACGCATACGCCCTTTTTGGCCAAGTGCATCATTGTGGACGTTCTGCCTCTTTTCCTATGCTTTCAATGCAATTCCAGTCTACCTCCTGAAATCGGTTTCCTGCAATTCTGCCCCGCTTTCAAGTCCTCTTGGCAGCCTTACTTCAGTATATTTTTGGACGATAGCTGTCCATTTATAACTCTGCAGGTTTGTGAATTACAGTGCCCCTGAGCTCCTTTCTTCAACTCGCTTTCTTTTGAGCTGGCCGCAACACCGCAGGATGGCTTCAGGCCCCTAATCTGGTTCCGGCACGGCACGCTGAGCCTTTGGTTAATTCCTCTTCCTGGTGGGAAATGAGAGTTAAATTTGCCCGTCCAGACACCTCCAGCTAGTCTCTCATTGGTTCTCGCTATTCCTGTTCATCTTCCGCAGAAATTGCAAACTGGGCCAAACAGGAGGTTAAAGGGACTGACTCTCCAAGTCGGGAGGGTGTTAGTAAAGCGTCTGGAATGTTGCACCCGAGTACCAGGGTACGAAAACTGAGACATATTTGAACACGTCTCCGATCACATGGTTGATCATACTCTAGGTTCCACATGCATGTTTTAGCTGAAGGAAGAATACCTTAAACCTGGGTAGTTGAAACCCGTGGAATGGGTACCATGCAATATGACTTCAAAGGGTCTTCATTTGCTCACCGAACCTCTCCAATCCTATCACTGCTTGCGTTTATGCCCCTGTACACATGCTTGATTCTCTTTCGGAGACATAGCAATCCATAGGTTTTAAGATACTTACTAGTCAGGTACATTCTTAGGCATTTAATATGCGGTGTTGAGTCCATTTCGTTGAGCAAGGAGTAGCTCTTGTCTATTCCATATTTGGCTTAAGGAACTTTATCTGTGCTCATTTCAATCTCTGGTTTTATGCAGCACCCCAACTCACCTTTCCCCTTAAGCAAGCATAAGTTGGTTTTCTAAATTTGAGACCCTGTTCTGTTCTGTAATTCAGTTCCTGTGTAGCCAAGTTACATTCCGTGTAATTACTGATATCTTATGATGTTTCTTTTTCTGTGTGACTTATTTCAGTTAGAATCATCATACCTGAATCCACTCATTGTGCTGCTAAGGGCCTGATGACATAGATTTCATTGCTGAGTGATATTGCTTTGTAAGTAAATACCACAACTTCTTTATCCATTTTTCACTTTCTGCGATGTTGAACTTGTACTGTAAACGAGGTTCTTGTAAACAGAGGCGTCCCAAACTTTGGGGGGTGCTGTGTCTTTTTGATTTTAATTTCCCTAAGCTATAGGACCATAAGTGGAAGTGCCCTAGGCTCTGTTGCTTTGTTTTTTAGATGTTTCAGGAAACACCATACACTTCTCCCGAGTGTCTGTTGGCAATTTACATCCCGCCCATCAGCATAACAAGGCTCCAGTTCTCCATGGCCTGTCCTGCCTTTCTGGATTTTACACTTTTTTCAGATGGCCCTTTTGACCGGGGGAAGTGAGACTTCATTGTAGTGCAGATTTCCTTTGCAAGCTTGCTTGGTTGGCCAAAAAGGGCGTATGCGTTTTTTCCTGAATATATTCAGGAAAAAACGCATACGCCCTTTTTGGCCAAGTGCATCATTGTGGACGTTCTGCCTCTTTTCCTATGCTTTCAATGCAATTCCAGTCTACCTCCTGAAATCGGTTTCCTGCAATTCTGCCCCGCTTTCAAGTCCTCTTGGCAGCCTTACTTCAGTATATTTTTGGACGATAGCTGTCATTTATAACTCTGCAGGTTTGTGAATTACAGTGCCCCTGAGCTCCTTTCTTCAACTCGCTTTTCTTTTGAGCTGGCCGCAACACCGCAGGATGGCTTCAGGCCCTAATCTGGTTCCGGCACGGCACGCTGAGCCTTTGGTTAATTCCCCTTCCTGGTGGGAAATGAGAGTTAAATTTGCCCGTCCAGACACCTTCCAGCTAGTCTCTCATTGGTTCTCTCTATTCCTGTTCATCTTCCGCAGAAATTGCAAACTGGGCCAAACAGGGAGGTTTAAAGGGACTGACTCTCCAAGTCGGGAGGGTGTTAGTAAAGCGTCTGGAATGTTGCACCCGAGTACCAGGGGTACGAAACTGAGACATATTTGAACACGTCTCCCGATCACATGGTTGATCATACTCTAGGTTCCACATGCATGTTTTAGCTGAAGGAAGAATACCTTAAACCTGGGTAGTTGAAACCCGTGGAATGGGTACCATGCAATATGACTTCAAAGGGTCTTCATTTGCTCACCGAACCTCTCCAATCCTATCACTGCTGCGTTTATGCCCCTGTACACATGCTTGATTCTCTTTCGGAGACATAGCAATCCATAGGTTTTAAGATACTTACTAGTCAGGTACATTCTTAGGCATTTAATATGCGGTGTTGAGTCCATTTCGTTGAGCAAGGAGTAGCTCTTGTCTATTCCATATTTGGCTTAAGGAACTTTATCTGTGCTCATTTCAATCTCTGGTTTTATGCAGCACCCCAACTCACCTTCCCCTTAAGCAAGCATAAGTTGGTTTTCTAAATTTGAGACCTGTTCTGTTCTGTAATTCAGTTCCTGTGTAGCCAAGTTTACATTCCGTGTATTACTGATATCTTATGATGTTTCTTTTTCTGTGTGACTTATTTCAGTTAGAATCATCATACCTGAATCCACTCATTGTGCTGCTAAGGGCCTGATGACATAGATTTCATTGCTGAGTGATATTGCTTTGTAAGTAAATACCACAACTTCTTTATCCATTTTTCCACTTTCTGCGATGTTGAACTTGTACTGTAAACGAGGTTCTTGTAAACAGAGGCGTCCCAAACTTTGGGGTGGCTGTGTCTTTTTGATTTTAATTTCCCTAAGCTATAGGACCATAAGTGGAAGTGCCCTAGGCTCTGTTGCTTTGTTTTTTAGATGTTTCAGGAAACACCATACACTTCTCCCGAGTGTCTGTTGGCAATTTACATCCCGCCCATCAGCATAACAAGGCTCCCAGTTCTCCATGGCCTGTCCTGCCTTTCTGGATTTTACACTTTTTTCAGATGGCCCTTTTGACCGGGGGGAAGTGAGACTTCATTGTAGTGCAGATTTCCTTTGCAAGCTTGCTTGGTTGGCCAAAAGGGCGTATGCGTTTTTTCCTGAATATATTCAGGAAAAAACGCATACGCCCTTTTTGGCCAAGTGCATCATTGTGGACGTTCTGCCTCTTTTCCTATGCTTTCAATGCAATTCCAGTCTACCTCCTGAAATCGGTTTCCTGCAATTCTGCCCCGCTTTCAAGTCCTCTTGGCAGCCTTACTTCAGTATATTTTTGGACGATAGCTGTGGTTTGTGAATTACAGTGCCCCTGAGCTCCTTTCTTCAACTCGCTTTCTTTTGAGCTGGCCGCAACACCGCAGGATGGCTTCAGGCCCTAATCTGGTTCCGGCACGGCATGCTGAGCCTTTGGTTAATTCCTCTTCCTGGTGGGAAATGAGAGTTAAATTTGCCCGTCCAGACACCTCCAGCTAGTCTCTCATTGGTTCTCGCTATTCCTGTTCATCTTCCGCAGAAATTGCAAACTGGGCCAAACAGGAGGTTAAAGGGACTGACTCTCCAAGTCGGGAGGGTGTTAGTAAAGCGTCTGGAATGTTGCACCCGAGTACCAGGGTACGAAAACTGAGACATATTTGAACACGTCTCCCGATCACATGGTTGATCATACTCTAGGTTCCACATGCATGTTTTAGCTGAAGGAAGAATACCTTAAACCTGGGTAGTTGAAACCCGTGGAATGGGTACCATGCAATATGACTTCAAAGGGTCTTCATTTGCTCACCGAACCTCTCCAATCCTATCACTGCTGCGTTTATGCCCCTGTACACATGCTTGATTCTCTTTCGGAGACATAGCAATCCATAGGTTTTAAGATACTTACTAGTCAGGTACATTCTTAGGCATTTAATATGCGGTGTTGAGTCCATTTCGTTGAGCAAGGAGTAGCTCTTGTCTATTCCATATTTGGCTTAAGGAACTTTATCTGTGTTCATTTCAATCTCTGGTTTTATGCAGCACCCCAACTCACCTTTCCCCTTAAGCAAGCATAAGTTGGTTTTCTAAATTTGAGACCCTGTTCTGTTCTGTAATTCAGTTCCTGTGTAGCCAAGTTTACATTCCGTGTATTACTGATATCTTATGATGGTTCTTTTTCTGTGTGACTTATTTCAGTTAGAATCATCATACCTGAATCCACTCATTGTGCTGCTAAGGGCCTGATGACATAGATTTCATTGCTGAGTGATATTGCTTTGTAAGTAAATACCACAACTTCTTTATCCATTTTTCACTTTCTGCGATGTTGAACTTGTACTGTAAACGAGGTTCTTGTAAACAGAGGCGTCCCAAACTTTGGGGTGGCTGTGTCTTTTTGATTTTAATTTCCCTAAGCTATAGGACCATAAGTGGAAGTGCCCTAGGCTCTGTTGCTTTGTTTTTTAGATGTTTCAGGAAACACCATACACTTCTCCCGAGTGTCTGTTGCAATTTACATCCCGCCCATCAGCATAACAAGGCTCCCAGTTCTCCATGGCCTGTCCTGTCTTTCTGGATTTTACACTTTTTTCAGATGGCCCCTTTTGACCGGGGGGAAGTGAGACTTCATTGTAGTGCAGATTTCCTTTGCAAGCTTGCTTGGTTGGCCAAAAAGGGCGTATGCGTTTTTTCCTGAATATATTCAGGAAAAAACGCATACGCCTTTTTGGCCAAGTGCATCATTGTGGACGTTCTGCCTCTTTTCCTATGCTTTCAATGCAATTCCAGTCTACCTCCTGAAATCGGTTTCCTGCAATTCTGCCCCCGCTTTCAAGTCCTCTTGGCAGCCCTTACTTCAGTATATTTTTGGACGATAGCTGTCATTTATAACTCTGCAGGTTTGTGAATTACAGTGCCCCTGAGCTCCTTTCTTCAACTCGCTTTCTTTTGAGCTGGCCGCAACACCGCAGGATGGCTTCAGGCCCTAATCTGGTTCCGGCACGGCACGCTGAGCCTTTGGTTAATTCCTCTTCCTGGTGGGAAATGAGAGTTAAATTTGCCCGTCCAGACACCTCCAGCTAGTCTCTCATTGGTTCTCGCTATT